>NC_025702.1:11497574-11531723 GCF_000633955.1 Camelina sativa | reverse complement strand
TACTAATCAATGATGTATCATCACAATAATGTATGACCACCAAGGAGAAAACATCGGCTCCGCCTTCATCCCTTATGGAAAGAACCTTGCGTCCAACCTCCTCCACCATGGAGAGAACTTTGGCTCCGCCTTTCTCCCTTAGAGAGATAACCTTGCGTCCAATCTCCTCCACCTTCCTCCCTTGTGGAGATAACTTTGCGTCCAACCTTCTCTATCATAAGGAGAACCTCGGCTCTGCCCTCCTCCTATGTGGAGAAAATATGTTCACGTCTTTTTGCTATTTCAAAATGGCTTGTTCCGACAACCAATTAAAGTAAAAACAATTTTCTAACTTCACAAAAAATCTTTTGATAGTAATTAATGTTAAATTTCCGAATGTATTCGTGATAGTAACTATGCCAAAGTGAAAGTAAAATAGTTGGCTTAATGTGTTTATAGATAACATAATATACTAATCAATGATGTATCATCACAATAATGTATGACTGCCATGGAAAAAACCTTGGCTCCGCCCTCATCCCTTATGGAGAGAATCTTGCGTCCAACTTCCTCAATCATGGTGAGAACCTTGGCTCCGTCTTCCTCCCTTGGAAAGATAACTTTGCGTCCAACCTCCTCCACCTTCCTTTGTTGGGTAGATAACCTTGTGTCTAACCTTCTCCACCATAGAGAGAACCTCGGCTCTGCCCTCATCCTGTGTAGAGAGAAAATGTTCACGTCTTTTTGCTATCTCAAAATAGCTTGCTCCGATGACCAATAAACGTCAAAACCTTTTTCAATCGTCACAAAATCTTTTGATAGTAACTAATGCTAAATTTCTCAATGTATTCGTGGAAGTGTCTTTGACACACCATGATGTAGCATATGTCTCTATAACGCTTCAACCGCCACATTGTTTAGTGATCCCATGTCTACTCTCAGTCCATGGGCCCACTTGACATCTATTCCCGGCTTGTGGACCAACCCATATTCGATGGCCGGTTTGTTACGTCTGGAAGTCTTTAAAAACTTGATTACCGACCTTACAAATCAGCAAATGATATTTTCTTGTGTGTTTGTCCTCACTCGCACAATTTCGACAATCACTTCCAGAAAGGTCACCCATCATGAAGTTCTCTCAAGACCCTTGACTGAAAAAATAAATGCATTTTGGTGACGTATGTGGCTAAATCAATTCTTTTAAACATTTCCGCAAACCAGGGTGTCAGAGTCTTTGAGCTCCTATGGATCTATCAACAACGATCTATTTTTTTCAATCTATCTATCTATGTTTGTTGTACGCTTGTGTTTGATTAGCATATTTTATCAATTCATTAGGTTGATGAGCTTCTATTCGTTATCTCCTTTGGGATTGAATGAATAATGGTAACAATTATGTTTGTAAAAAAAAAAAAAGGGTTTATGCATGCTAATATATGAATCTCAAATCCCAACTTTATATAATAAAATTGACAAAGTTATTATAAGTATGAGTCAAACCATCGATCAATATATATATCAAAGTTATTATAACTATGAGTCAAACCATCGATCAATATATATATATCAAAGTTATTATAACTATGAGTCAACCATCGATCAATATATATAAAACTTTTTATAACTATGAGTCAAACCATCATCAATATATATCACTTATCAAATGTTAGAAAGATTGGGGTGAATATGTAATGTAATTTTAAGAACTTTTGCTGGACGAATTTAGCCCATTGGTTTCCGTTTTTTTCCTCTGAACCCATTCGTTTGAGTTTTTTTTTTTTTTTTGGTAAGCATCGTTTGAGTTTTATTTATTATGACAATACTGTAATTAGATTTTGAAATGTGGAAGGAGTTATAAGTTATTAAGGAGTTTATAACACGAAGTACCCATAATTATTTTCAATCTACTGATCCTTTTTGAAGCTAATGTAATTGTCTTCTTCTAAGAGCTTACCAGAACAAATCATACCAACAAGAAGTACAACACATCTAACAGTTTTAAACGTCACTGGGAAAGGGAACAAACACATTTTCTTAACCCTAAACAACAAGAAAAGGTGACTAACAAACCCTTCCTTGATTCCTAAGGTACATCACAAACTGGCCTCAAAGAGAATTCTCAGAGACAGCTACTACAGTTCCCGAGCTCATGAACAACAGCTTCTACGGATGGTCTTTCAATGGGAGATTCATGAGTGCATAGCCACGCGATTCTAGCTAGCTTTGTGGCTTCGTATTCAAAGAACCTTCCTTGAAGATTTGGATCGATGTAATCATTGAACCTACAAGCTTCAGTTCCAAGCTTTACAAGATGCCTAACCTTCTGTTTCCCGGAGATGATCTGAAACACAAGAACTCCGAAAGCGTAGACATCGGTTTTCTCGGTGAAACGTCCTGTTGTGGTGTATTCTGGAGCGAGATAGCCCATTGCTGCACTGTCTTTGAGTGCAGAGAAAACAATGTCGTTTGTCAGAAGCGTGTGGAGACCTGAGTTTGAGAGCAGTGGATTGTATCGTTGGTCGATTAGGACCTTCTCCGCTGAGATGTTTTGATGAACTAATGCGGGTTTGCTTCCTTTGTATGAATGTAGATAAGCAATCCCTAAACACAAACATCAAACGCATAAACAAACAATAAAATCAAGTGGAGGGAATCAAGAACACTAAGTAATTGCCTTACCCTTTGCGATGCCTTTGGCGATGGATACTCTTGTGGACCAATCAAGAACATGTGTATCACCATCTTTGAGATCAAGATAGCTCAGTAGGTTTCCATTTGGAGCAAAATCATAGATGATAAAGCATTCTCCACGGCCTCTTGAACAGCAGAAACCTCTAAGTCTTGCCAAGTTTTCATGTTTCAGAGACGTCAACATGGTGAGTCCTTTCAAGAACTCAGGTTCTTCGGATTTGCAACTGGTTTTACTAAACCGTTTGATCGCTACAGCAGAACCATCTCTCAAGATTCCTTTGTAAGTCGCGGAGAAGTTGCTTTTGCCAAGCAAATTCACTTCTGAGAAATACTGTGTAGCGGTTTCAACCTCTTCTAGGTTGAATCTAAAGCTCTGGATAACTTCTTGAGCAAAGACACTGAGGTTCCTATTGTCTGAAAGTGGATCCCAACCATGGGTATATTCAAGACTAGCTAATGGAGAACCACTGTTCTTCCTAAAGCCTCCTCTTACGGAGTTGTTGGGCCTGGTGTCCGACATTTCATAAGCGGTTGAAAGCTTCTGTTTGCGTCTACGATAATGCGTGAACAAGAGGATGCTAACAGCAGACAAGGCAATGGTCGTGACAACCAAACCAATAAGGATTGCACCTTGGTGAGATTTTGGAGGAGCATTACAGTTTGTTCCATTACAAGGTAACCGGAGAGTAGCTGATTGTGGTATATCTCGGGATGGAACATCGGTCACAGTTGCACCGAATGGCTTGGCTCCAACATGAGCTGTGCCATTGCAAGATTTCAAAGAGGGGAACTCGACTCCACATAACCCCAAGTTGTTATCAAAAGCAAAACCTTCATTAAGTCTCTTCAGTACTGTCAAATTGGTGCAAAGAAAACATAAACCACAATGAGAAACACTACACAAATAAAATAAGTCTTAACATATACATAACGAATGAGGGAATCAGTTGTCTTACCAGGAGGTACATTGCCAGTGAGAGAGTTGTTGCGGATGTCGAGAACTCGTAGCAGAGGAGGGTTAGCTAACTTGCCTGGTACAGAACCAAACAAGTGATTGTAGCTCAAATCTAGCCGCTCTAGAGCACTTAAATCCCCTAAACTCGCGGGTATAGCTCCCGTGAGTTTGTTAGATTGAAGAGCAAGAACACTGAGCTTGCTCAGTGAACCAAGCTCCCTTGGAATGCTTCCTGTCAAATTGTTGTAACAGAGCTGCAAAACTACACAACAATAGAGACCATATCAGCTTAGCAATACCAGAAACATAGTTTTGTCTTACTTTCTACATCCGTTAACTTAGAATTGATTTCTAGAATTAGAATTTTGGTCCTACTACTAATTCAAACTCAAATTTAAAGCTTTTTGGAGTAACTGAATCAATGATCTTATTGAACAATGATTAAATCAAGAGAAGTACAAGTATCTTCAATTTAAGGCCATGTTATGTTGGGACCAGTAAGCAAATAATGGTTCCAATTCAAAGTTTGCATCTTTTAAAGTTAGCAATAAATTTATTGACTATTCTTCATTAGAGGAAAATTACAAGAAGAAGAATCCTATCAAAAAGACATGACAATGACGTTTTCGAAGACATATCATAAAAAAGCATTAAAGTCCATCTACCATTTCAAAACTTATTCAATACTTATCAGAAATAGTGAAGTAACTAAAAACCCCTAAAACATGGAGCTCGGATTTCTAGATTTCAAATCTCAATTGAACCTTGATTCATCTTGGAACAAGTACTTTGCACAAACCAAAGATCTGACATTGCTAAATAGTACTATAGGTTTTAATTTTAATCGATGATTAAGGTTAAAGTTAAATTAAAAAAAGACTAACCTTGCAAGCCTTGCATCTTCCCGAAGTTTGGAGGAATCTCACCAGAGAGATTATTAACATTAAGATAAAGATCCGTAAGCTCCGACAAGTTACCAAGTTCTCTAGGGATATCTCCGACAAGAGCATTGTAATGCAAGAACAAACCCGTCAAATGTTTAAGCTTTGCAATGTTCGGAGAGATTTTACCAGACAAGCCTTTCCCTTGTAGAGAAATGTTAGAAACTTGTCCTTTCCAATCACAACCAACGCCTTCAAAGTCTTTACACAGATCTCCACGAATGCTCCATGAAGCTAAGTGTTTGTCTTCTGGGTCAAGCTCTGTTTTGACCTCCATCAGTGTCTGTAACTCGTCGGTGTTGGGCTCTGCTCCGATTAGGTTACTGAAGTAAACGCAGAGAAGTGGGAGGAGAAGAAGATGAAGCAGCATTTGTGTCGCCGTCATTTTTGTCTTCTTTCTAGGGTTTAGTTTTGAGCTCGAGAGTATGTTGATGAAGCTTGAAGAAGCTTAAAGGGAGATGAGAAAGAATTAAACTTTTTTTTTTTTATCTCTTCTCTTTCATCGCTGGCTTTTAAAGTTTCGGTTTTTCAAGGAGAGGAGAGAGATGATAAAGACACAGAGATGTCGCATGCTTTTGTTTCCATTCAGACAAAAGAGTTAAAAAAAGGAGTGTTTGTGTTCTTGTTTTTAAAGATCCAGAGATAGATTAAAGCTGATCGTCAGATCTTGTTTTTATTGATATGAACCGTTGGATCTCTTTAGAATGTTTTTAGTTATGGTAAGTTAGTTTGTATGATATCTTTTTTTCCGTTCACCTTGGTCCACTCTGACGAAGGCATGCATGTTCTATTTGTTTTCTTTTTTTTGGTTTATGTATATTTCAAATTCTATTTCTGTTTTTCTTTGGGACAAATTCAAATTCTGTAATATTTAGTACACTCTTTAACTAAAGTTTGTTTTCCATTTTTTTTCTGGTAGCTAAACAAATTTTTTTTTGGTCAAAACGAAAAAAAATATTTCTTCTATCACTAATCTAATACTATCAAGGCTAAAGTACTCATAAGTATTTTCATTCAAACGTCATTGTGTTTAAGATAATTTATTAATTTTTTATTGAAAATATAATTGTAAATTAATTGTTGATATAATTCGGATTATTGACGGTAGAAGAAACAATATATGTGATCTGATTGAAAAATCTAATCATTGTATTTATTAATTACCAAAAACCTTTTTCTTGTCAGAGTTGTGATAAATTTTGATTATAGAAAATAAATATATGGGTCTAAAATTTGGTTTCTGATTTTTTGGTCCCGATTTTCTTACTTTCAAATTTCAATCATAGTTCATTCATCCCTTAATAAAAACAAGTCCCCATTTTTCGAACTATAAATTATTTTAAACACTAGTATAATTAAAGGAAAGATTTATAAATGCTCAAGGATCTGATTTTTTATGTACAAACTGTAATGTACTATTGTTTTCTGTTTTAGAAACTAATGCCATTACTGACAAAAAAAACAAAAAAAAAACTAATGCCATTAATAATCAAAATTAATGCTGAAAATTCACAAAAGTATCGTTACTTTATTTCCTTTAATATTTTCGCAAATCATAAAAGTAGTAATAAACGATTAGACTAATTCGAATCATATTCTCCAAATTGGGCTTTAAACTATATTTCGTGAAGCGAGAGTAATAAAGATGGGCTCTAGTAAAATGATAAAGGCCCAAAAAACATTGTTATTGAGCACTAGGTAAGATAAGAATCCTTGCCATGCTATGTATGCATAATTGAAACTTAATTTTAGCAATTTATGTATAATCTGATTAATAGTATATAAGTTATACATTTATTCTTCAAATTTTATCATTGGATCTCCTTGATATACTGGTGTGATTGTTTTGGGTTTATAAGTTATAAACTTGATGTTGTTGTTTTTTGAAAAATTTATGAATCATATATATAAAAGTAAGGTTTCACTTTCTCCTTATTAGTCCATTTAGCATTTAAGTTTTTTAAAATTAATAATTATTTTAAATTAAATAAAAATGTAATAATGTACAATAATCTATACTTTAAACTCACATTTTACTACTAATTGTAACTGAAATTACATAAATTATAAATTGACTATTTTTTTGACCATTCATTTCATTCCAACACATTATAAATCATAATTGTAACTCATCTAATTAAATTATATTATAAATGTAACTTTCAACCCTTTGGAATCCCATATATAATCATTCTCACATCATCATTCACTATATCTAGAATCCTAAATATTTTCTTTGTCTTGTTTATGCTCTTGCTTGGGTTCAAAACTCATAGTAATAATGTGTTTATATAATTTATACAATTTTATTTCTTTGTTTTATGTATTTCTTCCTTCCTTCTTTGTATTCTTATTATTTTTAATTTTCAATTACATATATATAATAAATTATTTTAGAAATGTAACTTCCATCCCTTGAAATCTTATAAATAACCATTCTCACGGCTCTTCTGGATCCTCGAACGGGTAAGCTCCAACCAACATGACATATGAGGTTACACCGCATGACCATACATCTGCAATCTGGTATTTTTGTAACACTCGATCATTAGTTATTCATCCATGGGAAAAAAGAAGACTACATATGCAATTCTTTAAAGCCTCCTTTACCTTGCCATCATATTCCTGACGAAGCAGTACCTCTGGAGCGATGTATGCAGGAGTACCGACAGTTGACTTTGGTTGTGAATGAAGAACAGAAGACTGACAAAAACAAAAGCGTAAGGGAAGTAAAAAAAACAGACATTGAACAAAGTATATGGAGATACGCAAAGTTGTGAAACCCAGCCATGTTCTCTAGTGTTGACGACATTGTTGTTGAGCTGATATCTTTGTGTCATTATAACTACCTTTACGATATGGTGGTTGGACGTCGTTCATTGCTTATTCTTTTTTTTTTTGTTTTACCTTCTTTTTTGAGATTTGTGGGTCATATCAAAGGATGAGTCTTTTGCTTGTTGTATCTTACTGATGTGCAGCAAAGGAGGGTCAGCCAGGTTAGGTTTATTAAGTCTGTCGAGAGTAATATTCTACGACAAGCAATTCATTTATTTTCAAATTTAATTTATATGTTTTCTTTAATGTTATATAGGTTGCTAAGATCTAGAGACATTGCTCATGATTTTGAGAAATTGCTCATGATTTATACCGGTTTAACATGGGTTTCTATCGGGTTTAGACTCAAAACAGTGTAAACCCAGTTCGATGGAGAAATAGGCGCAGAAGTATGGATTCGGGGGGAAATAGTCGGAGGATATAAGTCCGGAGGAGAACTAGTAAGAAGGCAAAGATCGATGGGAAACTAGCACGATATGATAGTTCTGAGGGGGAAATAGTACGTCGGTCCTCATCCACCATATCTCATATTCTAAATATTATTTGTTTTGTTTATGTTCTTGCATGGGTTCAAAACTCATGGTAAGAGTGTGATTATATACTTTTTTAGATTTCTCTTATATTTTGTTCAAATTTATTTCTTAGTTTTTAGGTATTTTTCCTTCTTTATTTGTCTTCTTATATTTTTAATTTTCAATTACATATGTATTATAAATTTTTGGTGGCTGTAAAACAACTTCTAAAAAATAATATTTATTTTAAATTAAGTAAAAATATAATTTTGTACATTAATCTATAATTTAAATTCACATTTTACTACTAAATTGTAACTGAAATTACATAAATATGAATTGACTATTTTTCCATTCATTTTCATTCAAACACACTATAAATTATAACTGTAACTCCTCTAATTAAATTATTTTAGAAATGTAACTTTCATCCCTTGAAATCTTATAAATAACAATTCTCACATCATCATCCACCACTATCTCAAATTCTAAATATTTTCTTTGTTTTGTTTATGTTCTTGCATGGGTTCAAAACTCATGGTAAAAGTGTGATTATATATTTTGTTAGATTTATCTTATATTTTGTTTTTTTTATGTGTTTCTTCCTTCCTTCTCTGTCTTCTTATTATTTAATTTTCAATTACATATGTGTAATAAATTATTTTAGAAATGTAACTTCCATCTTTTGAAATCTTATAAATAACCATTCTCATATCATCATCAAATATATTTCAAATTCTAAATATATATATATATATATATATATATTTATGTTCTTGCTTGGGTTCAAAACACATGGTAAGAGTGTGAATATATATTTTATTAGATTTATCTTATTTTGTTCAAAATTTATTTCTTTGTTTTTATGTATTTCTTCCTTCCTTCTTTGTCTTCTTATTATTTTTAATTTTCAATTACATATGTATAATAAATTATTTTAAAAATGTAACTTCCATCCCTTGAAATCCTTTTAATAACCATTCTCACATCATCATCCACCATCTCTCAAATTCTAAATTTTTTTTTGTTTTGTTTATGTTCTTGCATGGGTTCATAACTCATGATAAGAGTGTGATTATATATTTTGTTAGATTTATCTTATTTTGTTCAAATGTTTTTTTGTTTATGTATTTCTTCCTCCCTTCTTTGTCTTCTGATTAGTTTTTAATTTTTAATTACATATGTATAATAAAATTTTGGTGGCTGTAAAAAATAATTATAGATGCAGATTCAACAATACTAAATTTCGATCAAAGCCCAATGAGGGAATGAAGCTAAAAAAATCATCTTCATTCATGTATATTTATTTTATTTTTGAAAGTATGCAATGTTTTAACAAAATAAACTATTATAATCGAATTATTAAATAAAATTTTTAACTCTCTCCTACCTCCAAAAAAATTGTAATCATTATATTTAGTTCTTGTGATCCAAAATATAATTGTATAAAGATCATTATAATGTTTATTTAATTCAAAAAATTTTAATTTAATGATTTTCTATATAAAACACAATTTGATATTCCATTTCCAAAATTTTACTAGAAAGAATAATTCGATAAAATTTTACCTAGCAATAAGTTGAATATAAAAAAAGATTAAAAAATAAATTAATCTTTGGGATGTTTTTATTGCATTTCATATGATTTTATAGAAAATATATTTAATTCTCCCTAAAAATTAATTTTGGAATTTAATTATTAAATATTTTAGGTAAATTTTGAATATCATAGTAAATTAATATTTTTATCATTAACAATAGTTTTTAAATAAATGATATATTTTGATATTGTATGATTTGAATTAATAAAGTGTATTATTGACATTTACAAAATTTGTTTGTTATATATGTATTTTTAGGGAGAATTTCAAAAATACATTATTTTCAAACTCATTTTTCAGAAATATCATTTTTAAACAAATTATTTAAAAAATTTCTCATAAAATTCTAATAGTTTTATTATTATTACATAAACTAAAATGAATTAACATAACTAATACAACAACCCACTCATATTTGCGGGACAGTACCTAGTTTATATAAAGGTTTACTTATAACACATGTATTGAAGATATACAATTGTTTGGGTTGATGATTTCTTCGAATAAGATGTATATTCAGAATAGAAACAAGATTTTTCATAGTAAAATTAATGGACTAGTAATCTGTTTCCAAGAGCTATATTATGTCGAAAAGATCTCCTGAAATATTTTGTCTACTCGTGGTTTATAAAATATTAATGGTGCTGCGTACATTATCTATTTCAATTGCTTGGGCAAACAAAAATTAAATTGTTTGTGGTTTAACCGAAGCAGTGTAAATAAATCACTCATGTGGGTCACGCCTCTGTCACCTTAAATTATTGATCCCAACATTTACGACATAAAAGTTCAAAATAAGCAAATACATACAAATTAAATCTCGACTCTTGAGTGAAAAATATTGATAGCAAATACAAAAGGTCCAAACAGCAAAACTCACGATAAATATATATTCACCGTATCCACTCGATTTTTACATAGATATTTTTTGTGTGGGCATGAGTAGGTCGCTCTTGTCACACAATAGATAAAATGATGTCATTTTGAACATTGGTAAAGAACGGATGAATATTATTTTTTTCAGACCTGAATGCTAGTAATAGCCTAAATGTTGACATATGAACTATATAAATCTCTGAAAAAAAAACATCGTACAAGAACCCAATCCAGCTAAGCTACCTATTATATGTTTCATCAGAAATCTTAATTAGATAAATACTGAACTATTCACGAATGTGAAAACGTGAAAAGAAAAAAGCTCATTGTGAAGAAAGTCAATTGGTTTTTAACAAAAAAAAAAAAAAAAAAAAANAATTGGCAAATTGTACGTTACAAAAATTTATAAAACACCAACTCTAATGTCTAGTGGTCTACACAAAATTTACATTATGAAACCAATTTAATGCACACGACCAAACAAAAAAAAAGTATCGATGATGGACCGGAGCGTATCCTTGACGCGCTGGAGTTAGAAAAAAAAAGTCCCGCAAAATTCACGCGACGTCTGTCTCTTTCACACTACGATGACGTGTCGATTAAAAACAAGGAGTCAACACTGTGCCAGGTCAGCGTATAAATCCACATATATGCCAGGTGTCGTCAGTGGTTGTCCTTCTGTGTCACCGTAACGTCAGTGTAAACCAAGTAAAAGTGAGACCCCCCCTCCCCCTAACCCCAAAATAAAATTTTTAAAGTGGACCAATTTTGAGCAGAGAGCTTTCAATCTCAGCTGTACGATTCCTTTTTACTGCTTTGCTGACTATATATATATTAATTTTATACGGATTTTTATAGACAAACTCCCCCATTTTACAAAGGAAATAATAATAATAATCTGTTTTTTAAAGTTTAAAAAAAAAAAAAAAAAAGTGAAGTAAAAAGTGTTCACATCAATAAACATTGACAAGAGAGCCGCGCAATTCGCTCCGCGATTGAGACAGGGCCCATCCCTCCTTATCCTTCCCAGGTTTTGTTTTTCATTTATTTATTTTCTCACATTTATTTTGGATAATATTTTAATAAAATTTTCAAAAGATAAAAACCGATGTTTTGTTCGTAGATTTTAGTGGAATATGCTGACGAGGACAAACGAACAGCTAATATCCGATTTTTTAATGTCTTTTTGGGTTATCGGAATATATTTTTTTCTGTTTTTGTGATGGTTTTAAAAATGGTGAAACTAGTAGTATAATATACAAACCGAAATTCTAAGGTTTTGAATGGTTGTACGGTATGGTGTAAATCGGATAATGCAATATTGGTATGCAAAACATTGGACTGTGGTATAGAGCAAATTAGTATAGTTTATATTAATATGGAGCTTTTGAGGAGCAGAATGAAAAATGCAGACCAATAGTGAATTTACAATGGTATGGAGTTGTAAAATTTTTAGTATGCAACAAATGCATACTGGTATGCAATGATGAATGATAAATTAAATGCAGACTAGTCTAATTTTAATCCGGAGCATACTGTACAACTATTCAAAGCTTAAATATTCTCATCGGAAAACTTCAAATGCGAATTACGGCACTTATGGGATACAGTGATTCACACCAGCACCACCTCGTATATAGTAGCATCCGTGCTCATGTGTCCCTAATTCTTTAACTTTTTTTTTTTTTTTTTGTTCTTTTATGTATTACTAACGTAGAAAATTCTGACGTTTATTTATTATTATTAAGAAAATTGGAATAATAGATATGGTGTAGAAATCGTGGTTAGGGTTTTCTAGCTAGCTACTTGTTCCCAAATTTTCTCCTACCATATTAGTGCATTATTGAGATTTATAATATAATTGAGCTCTGAACTTGTAGAGTTGTAGTCGTGGACATTTGGTATCTACGTAAAACCACAAGTCTAGGTAGGTTTTTTGTTGTTAGGGTTCAAGACTTTCAGGTTAACTATGATAGATATTGAGTTAATGGATGGTATATCCTCTTTTATAGTATTGTGAAACATATAGGTGACTAAATCAATTTTATTGTTATTTATCTTCTTAATTTATCGTATTCATTACAAGGTACTATATTGTTGATGGTAACTTTTAAAATAAAATTAGCTAAAGCCAAAAAAATGCCTCAATAATCTGGATCATAGCTGCCTACTTGTTTGGGTGACAGGATTTTCAATCTTGCATACTATTGCTGATAGCGATTAGCGATTACAATCATTCTCTCAATATATTCAAGCTTAGGTATATTGTTTAACTCGGTTTCAACTAATTTAATTAAGGTCATTCTCTCAATGATCCGGTGTTGATTAGTCATTTATCTAGTAATTCATTAATCATGTTCCGAAGCCTGTCGCTAATTAACGTCCGATCAACTTCATATCAGGAGTGAAAAACTGCACGCCACAATCACATAAAACTATCGTTGGTGATGATGACACGATACAATCGCTACGAGTAACAGAACTGCTATCATACCAAAGTTTGTGTTGAAAAATTAAAGCGATATATATCGCCTTATCTTCAAGCCTAATTTGATGTGTCATTGACTTCTTCGAACAACATGTCGCACTGATATATATTTAGATGGAAAACCGAATTAGAGTAATATTGAAAACACAAAACATATTTTTGGGTATTAAAAACAAAAAGCCAATTTAGTTATTAGTGGTCTTATTAGTTCACGACGATATTCCTATTCATTTACTATCCTTTCAAGTTGCCCAAAAACGACAAATAACAAATACACATATCAATTTTTTCTTTTTTAAACACTTACAAAGAGTGTTTTTTCCAAAACTCGTGGTGGTCCATTTTTTATTTTTTTATTTTAATATATTAGTAATTCTGAAAAGTGAGGTCCCATACCTCAGGAAAAAAATGAGAAAATAGTTGAGAGTGAAAATTTCATATTTACCCTTGCAAGAAAACGAATAAGATTTCCCGTGCAATGGGGAAACCAAAAGAACAAAAACGAGGGTTTGATCGATAACGTCAGATGAAAAAATAATCGGACGGCTATTAACGACGCCGCGTGTTATTATTACAGGTCCTACTTGTCCACCTCACTTTTTCCATCTCTCTCATCTGTCCTCCATTACCCCTTTTTTTTTCGACACCATTTCTCTATGCACATTCTACTCCTTAAATTCTTAAAAACATTTATTTTCTATTCTCTACTTACATTTTTTATAACTTTAATAATAATTTCCATTTCACCCATTAACAAATCAATTAGTTGAAATACAAATCTCATTTTTTCATTACAATATTTCATAACCACATTGTGCTTGTCTCTATGTGATATACTTATTCTAAACATTTATAACAAACCAACCAAAATATTTCCAGTGTGATCTAAAGCAGTTTGACAATTTAACTATGAAAAAAAAAACTGAAAATACTCCTATGTTTTCTTATCTTTTTTTTTTTTTTTTTCAAATATGGCTATTATGATTAATTACAACAAAAACGATACAAACTCATACCACAAGGATATTGTGGCTACCAAAAGCAATCTTAGAAGTCCTTAACCTCCATCTAAAACAAACAAATTAAAAAGCTCTATTTTGGGATGAATGAGCCAAAAGCAAATTAAATTTTAATTTTATAACAAAATGTAAAAATGAAATAAATAATGCTATATATACACCTTACTTGACACTCCCTATCTCTACTCTTCAGACAAGTCGGTCCACCAGTTCAAATTTTTCTCTTTTAATTTTTTTCTTCATCTTCTCTCATTCATTCCAATTATTATTTACTTTTTTTCACCCAATCCCTTGAAAAAAAAAAGAAAGAAAAAAAACATGCATTCAGTTCCGGTGATCCTCACCCTCACAGTACTTACGGTTCTCTTAACATCACCGGCACAAGTTACCGGATACCGTCCATACCCACCTAAAACCAACGGCTCCGATCAAATCTTCGGCTCTTCTAAAAAATTCGAAGGCTCATCAAACCTCGTCCGCCTCCGTTACCACATGGGTCCTGTCCTAACCAACAACATCACCGTCCACCCAATCTGGTACGGCACGTGGCAAAAATCCCAGAAAAAAATCATCCGCGAGTTCATCAACTCTATCTCAGCCGTTGGATCCAAACACCCTTCTGTCTCCGGTTGGTGGAAAACCGTACAGCTTTACACTGACCAAACCGGATCTAACATTACCGGTACAGTTCGTCTCGGCGAAGAAAAAAACGACCGGTTTTATTCTCACGGCAAATCGCTCACCCGGTTATCGATTCAGTCTGTGATCAAATCCGCCGTCGGTTCTAGATCTCGGCCGTTGCCGGTTAATCCCAAGAGCGGTTTGTATCTCCTCCTCACCGCCGATGATGTCTACGTCCAAGATTNCCTCCATTACCCCTTTTTTTTTCGACACCATTTCTCTATGCACATTCTACTCCTTAAATTCTTAAAAACATTTATTTTCTATTCTCTACTTACATTTTTTATAACTTTAATAATAATTTCCATTTCACCCATTAACAAATCAATTAGTTGAAATACAAATCTCATTTTTTCATTACAATATTTCATAACCACATTGTGCTTGTCTCTATGTGATATACTTATTCTAAACATTTATAACAAACCAACCAAAATATTTCCAGTGTGATCTAAAGCAGTTTGACAATTTAACTATGAAAAAAAAAACTGAAAATACTCCTATGTTTTCTTATCTTTTTTTTTTTTTTTTTTAANTGGATTCACGTTGCCGTACGCTTGGGTTGGGAACTCGGCGAAGCTTTGTCCCGGAGTCTGTGCTTATCCGTTCGCTGTACCGGAGTATATACCGGGATTAAAACCGGTTAAATCGCCGAACGGTGACATCGGAGTAGATGGGATGATAAGTGTGATAGCTCACGAGATTGCTGAGCTGGCGACGAACCCGTTGGTTAACGCTTGGTACGCAGGACCCGACCCGGTGGCTCCGGTTGAGATAGCGGATCTTTGTGAGGNAATTACAACAAAAACGATACAAACTCATACCACAAGGATATTGTGGCTACCAAAAGCAATCTTAGAAGTCCTTAACCTCCATCTAAAACAAACAAATTAAAAAGCTCTATTTTGGGATGAATGAGCCAAAAGCAAATTAAATTTTAATTTTATAACAAAATGTAAAAATGAATTAAATAATGCTATATATACACCTTACTTGACACTCCCTATCTCTACTCTTCAGACAAGTCGGTCCACCAGTTCAAATTTTTCTCTTTTAATTTTTTTCTTCATCTTCTCTCATTCATTCCAATTATTATTTACTTTTTTTCACCCAATCCCTTGAAAAAAAAAAGAAAGAAAAAAAACATGCATTCAGTTCCGGTGATCCTCACCCTCACAGTACTTACGGTTCTCTTAACATCACCGGCACAAGTTACCGGATACCGTCCATACCCACCTAAAACCAACGGCTCCGATCAAATCTTCGGCTCTTCTAAAAAATTCGAAGGCTCATCAAACCTCGTCCGCCTCCGTTACCACATGGGTCCTGTCCTAACCAACAACATCACCGTCCACCCAATCTGGTACGGCACGTGGCAAAAATCCCAGAAAAAAATCATCCGCGAGTTCATCAACTCTATCTCAGCCGTTGGATCCAAACACCCTTCTGTCTCCGGTTGGTGGAAAACCGTACAGCTTTACACTGACCAAACCGGATCTAACATTACCGGTACGGTTCGTCTCGGCGAGGAAAAAAACGACCGGTTTTATTCTCACGGCAAATCGTTAACCCGGTTATCGATTCAGTCCGTGATCAAATCAGCCGTCGGTTCTAGATATCGGCCGTTGCCGGTTAATCCCAAAAGCGGTTTGTATCTTCTCCTCACCGCCGATGATGTCTACGTCCAAGATTTTTGCGGCCAGGTCTGTGGATTCCACTACTTCACGTTCCCGTCGATCGTCGGATTCACGTTACCGTACGCTTGGGTTGGGAACTCGGCGAAGCTTTGTCCCGGAGTCTGTGCTTATCCGTTCGCCGTACCGGAGTATATACCGGGATTAAAACCGGTTAAATCGCCGAACGGTGACATCGGAGTAGATGGGATGATAAGTGTGATAGCTCACGAGATTGCTGAGCTGGCGACGAACCCGTTGGTTAACGCTTGGTACGCAGGACCCGACCCGGTGGCTCCGGTTGAGATAGCGGATCTTTGTGAGGGTATTTATGGAACGGGAGGTGGTGGTTCGTACACAGGACAGATGTTGAACGATCATCGTGGTGCCACGTATAATGTAAATGGGATCCGACGGCGGTATTTGATCCAGTGGTTATGGAGCCACGTGGTTAGTTACTGTACCGGACCCAATGCGCTTGATTAGTAGCGAGAAGTGAAGTGAAAATGGTTTGGTTTGTGTTTAATTTGTATTTTGGGAAGGATAATTTTGTCTTTCTGCATATGAGCTCGACGATGTGGAAAAAATATGACCAAGAATGGGATTTGTGTGTCGATGCATTATTAAAAAAATTAGTTAAATGATAGTGTTATTTAAGTTGCTTGATTATGTGAAAAAGAGTCGCATATGTTGCTTACCTTTCTTATTTTTGTTGAAACAAATCCAGTCTTAATGCGAAATATATCTAAAGGCTTAACTAAGTATGAGTTTATTTCAATTGGGTTGAATTTTGCACGAGTTATCTTAACAAAAGACAAAAGTTATCTTTTTGATTATTAACATAATTGGTTTTTGTTTCGTTAATCATTTCAAAAATTCAGATATTGCATAATGATTGCAAATTTGCAATTATAAACGTTGATTTTAATATTTTGGAAAAAAAAGTTTTCAAAATGTTCATGATAACTAAACTTATTCCATATTTGAGGATTATGGCTGATCATCACGGAAAATACTAATTGCAAATGTAATTAGATTAAGATCATAAGTTTTAATGTTTATGTTTGTTCTAAAACTATAATCCTCGTGAGAACGCTTATGTTCATCACGCATAGCTCGAAAATGACATAGTTAGTTGTAAACCATAAACTTAAGTTATGTATGTAAATGGGTTTAATGTCAAGATTATGTAAAACTGTTTGGAGCTAGCGCAGAAAGATGTATATATCAATGTAGCATATCGTTTATTGGGTCTAATAGTTAAGTAAATATTTATGTGTGGTTTTGAAATTTATTGGGAGATATTTTCTCAAGACACCATCAAGTTGGAAAAAAAGTGTAAGAAAACGAAAACAGAAGACAAGAGGATAAATCATGATATGTAAGGAGATATTTTTTTGAGGAGTGTGAGTGTGAGAAGAAGGGTAGGTGAAAGATCCAAACCTAACATAATTGTCCTTTTAATGTTTGTTTTTTTTGGATTTTTTTTTTCACCTTAGACAATCATAACTTATTTACCCTGATTTGAGGCAATCTTATTGTTTACTTTTGTTTTTTACTTCTTTTTTTCACAGATGCAATCTTGTTTTATAGTTGTCAGTATCATTACATTTAAATGGTACAAAGAAAAAAACTTACTACAGTTTACAGAGTTGAAGCACCACATAAACTTTTACCAGAGTCAGACAAGTTGTCTGAAACACAATTACCATTCTCTCAATCCAAAGTAAAAGAGAGCAAATTATTCACATGATTAAAGTGTCTTTAATGTATGAAAATGAAATTGGAGAAAAAAGATAAAGAGAAAAAAGAAAATGTAAAAGGAACTCGTCGAGCAGTTTTTTCATCATAAGAGTTTTGTTAGTGTTGCTATAAGTATCTAACAATTTTGAGTACATGAAATCATGAATGCATACGCCTGTAATGTAGTCAGTATTTTGTTATTGCATTCAACGCCACTTTTCTTTGAAAGATACATTGATGGTGGTCTTTCAACAGGGACGATAGTAGCTCTACGTATCGTTACATTGAATTCACAAGTATTTATTAGTGGGTGTGTTACCTGAGCTTAAGGTTGATGCTTTTTTTTTTTATAATAAGAAGTCAAATTAAAGAACAACAAAAAAGAAATGTTGCAATAGTTTACAGTCATAATGTTTTCTAAATCAAAACCAATATAGAAGAAAAAATCAAAGCCTTGATACAAAAGGGTCAAAGGAAGTAGTAGTAGTGTAGTTGGATGTCAATTTAAGTGAAGAGAGAAGTCTACAACTACAAGTCCGCAAACTTAGACGAGAGACTTTGAAAAGAAGCTACGTATATAGTACTAGTTAATACTCTTTTGTGTCTTATAAAGATTGATGTTTTGAGATATTTTTTTGTCTCATAAAAATTGATATTTTGTAAACTTCAAGAAGTAATTATTGAAAATATTTAAAATTTTGAATTGTTATTGGTTTAAAATTAAATAATATCTCTTTAGTCAAAGAAAAAAAATATATTTAAACTCAATAATCATTGTTTTCTTAAAATGTATAAAAAGTTATAAACATACGAATCTTTGTGAGACCGAGGGAATATTACAAATAAACAAAAAAACAACAAAAGAAACTTTTTATAGAAAAAGAAGAGACGAGAATCAACCTCATGATAATCAAACATCAAAACAATGATAACAAATGAGCAAATCAATAGCACGATGTCTTGATAGTGGGAGCGAGGGACTTAGCGGCGCCTCCTATTAGGGCCCCAATACTTGACTTTCACCTCCAAATTTTGGTGATTCATCATTATTATGTTGTGTTTATATTAGTTATCTCCCTTAAAAGAACTTTTTACTTTTAGAGGGAACAAGAAGACTCGGACTTGTTCATTTTGGTCAAGTATTCTTTTGTTCCGGTCCATTTGTATAACAGACTCTTGTAGCCATGTTTGCTTTACAGCCTTGGTGTTTAAGAATGTACAAGTAGAGAGGGATTGGTAATAAAAACTCGATATTCTTGGAACCGAAACCAAACTGTCCAAGCTGTGACAATGTAGCAGGTTTAGTACTGAATAGACCGGATCTGCCCCTAATATATATGTCCAGAGAGATAAATCGGTACGCCCTACCATGACTGGTCAGGTCAGGCCGGCCCGTGAGCTTTTCTCTGGTATTCATGGCAACTAGACATAACATTTATGGTTTGACTCTTGATTTTTCATTTTTGTTGAGGATTAAAATGAAAATGGCACCTGAATAACATCAAACTGATTTTCATTTTACATAACCAACTCTCTGCATATATAACGACTAAGGTCAGATCTCAATACACAAACTCTTCTTTTTGGATCGCATAACCAAAGTGAAACCATCCTTAAGAGTATCCACTCCACTTGCAACACACAGGTTTTGAAACCAATCTCTCTCTCTATTCATATGGTCTAGCTCGAATATTTGTATAGTATCACTCTTGACCCTTCATTTTCTCATTCTGTATGTACTTAAGAACTCCATATGCAGTTGTCCCAGCCACAAATAATACAACCGATGGAGTGAACACTGGATACACATACTTCACAAAAAACTTATCCAATTCTTCAGGGAGGAAGCCTGCAGAGCCCAAAACAAACACAATATAGTTTTCAATAACTGTGTATCACTATCCCCCTCAATTCTATCTTCTGTGAATTCTATTCTCAACTATTATATGTATAAGTCGAAAAGAAAAACAGTTGTTTACTCTGGCTGTAACCAGTCCCACATTCTATTTTGTACCCATAAAAGCATCAGACCAAGCTTTGTTTTCACAACAAAAGAATCAGACCACAGATCACACATAATCACCTTATAAAGTGATGTAACATTAAGTAAGATGACAAAGCTCAACTATCAGAGATATAGTCTAAGCATGAAAGTGAGTCTAATACAGATACACACTTAGGTTTCCGATACAAGCGAGGCAAGCCTGTCAAGTTATGAGTTATGACCAAACCATCACTCTTCTATGATTCTTGATCAGTTGTTATCTCTCTAGCTAAATCTTAGATTACCTCAATCACGAAACTAGAATCACGATAAATTCTTGATTTAACAAACGTAATGAGCTCACACTTGGCTCATCCGTTATCTCTCTAGCTAAACCTCAGCTCATTGACTTAACAAACGTAAGCTACAACATCCCATAAACAAACCTAATGATTGTTCTCGGCTAAAGATCCCACAGTTATATGCAACTGCCCAAATTCGTATAATCATCTTCAGCATGCGTTTTAAATGAAGTACCTGAAGCGGCTAGTGTGAGTCCTTCGATAAGGATGACGATACCAAGCCCAAGCCAAGTAAGAAGAAACGCGTTCTCGTTCTGTCTCTGCTCTTCTGCTTTCGCCGCTCCTTCTTCGCTCATAAACACCGGTTTCTCCACCGGTGCACGCCGATTCACCACTCTCTTCCCTTTCCCTTTCTTATTCCCTGATGTATCCGCCGCACTCAGTTTCTTAGCCGCAGAACCGAATCCTACGCCGGAAGAGCTTGAAGAATTCTTCGGTTGAGCTGGATCCTCCGTTTCGATTTGGGGATTTTGAGATTTGATTGCGAAATTAGGGTTTCTGGTACTGAAGAGACGATGAAGATGATAAGGTCTCGAGGCCAAGGTACACGAAGAATGGATTTGTAGCGCCATTTTGGTTTTTTTTTTTATCCGATAGAAATAAATTATCCAGTGATCATTATATTTCACTCAAAACGGCATGGTGTTTGCTCAAAACCAAACTGCTTGCTGTTTCACTATCAACTAAAAAGATTTGAAAAGTTAGTGTCTTACAGAGTATATTTGTTCATTTATAGTCTCAGCTCATTTAAAAGGCCTGTGGTTGCAGGGATAATGCCTTGACCATGAATACTAATGATCTCTTTGCCTGCTAGATCCGTGAGAAGCTCAGCTGGATCTTTGGCTCCTCCATGTTTGAAGAACTTCTCTCTCAGCAATGTTCCTGTGCTCAACGAAAGAGGATCCTCTTCACATATTGATTGCCATATTGTTGACGCAAAGCATTTGGCGTATAGGTAGCTATAGTACCCTGCATGCATAAATACACCAGAGTTCAAGATACATCTCCGAAATTGCATTTTTTTCAAGACGTTTATGTAGATAGATATGTACTACCTGCTCCATAGTTAAGTAGGTGACTGAATCGAATATGCCAATGAGTTCCTTCGACATGGTTCCAGCTCGTGTGTTGCCGTTTCAGTTCAGCCACGAGATGGCTAACATCTCTCGCTGTCTCTGGTTGTTCCCCGAACAGCATTTGGTCAATCAGCGCATAAAACACCTACAAAAAACCCATACAGAAATTGACGTTGATCTCTCTAACCCACATTTGTTTTTTTTTCCTGCATTGAGAGCCTATTTGATCGGTGAATCAATTAAGCAGACCTGACGTTGCAGTTCAGTTGCTGCAAACATGTTCCTCGCTCCTTGTAATGAGTTCAATAACTTCTCGGGTATTATCTCACCGGTAGAGTAATGCCGGGCAAATCTCTTCAGGAGGCGATAGTCCCATGCATAGTACCTGAGGGACGCATGAGCAAATTCATTATGTACCACTAACTCAAAATTGAAACAGTATTGAAAAAGAGTTACATCGTTGGGAATTATACTCACTCAAATAGATTTGAAGGCATTTCTGCCAAGTCAAGAGCCACCCGGGTACCAGAAAAATGTTGATAATCCTGCAAAAACCAGAAAACATATCAATCAGCAAAGCAAAAGCGAAATTTTGAGGATGGACCATGCGTAGCTTGTATTGATAAATTTGTACAACACCGTTCGTGAGAGCAGAGAGTGAAGAGCATGGCCGAATTCGTGGAACAAAACTTCAACTTCAGAGTGATTAAGCTTCACAACTGATGAATCACGAGCTCGTGAAAAATTGCAAACAAGAGCCAAAATCTGCAATTGAATTAGATCAACAGCCAGTGTGTAAGAATATGCCAATCTTCATATTTTTAGCCATAAGATTAAAGATATGATGGGAAATAACTAAGTAACATACAGGAAGTTGGTATTCTGTCTCAGAAATCTTGCGTCCTCCTCTGATTGCAAAGCTAGCACACCCTGAGTACTTGTCTTTTCTAGAGTACAAGTCAAGGTAAAAATACCCGAGATCACCCTGCAAGAAACAGTTGCATGATTTGTGAGCATGGGGGAACGGGAACAAAGATGTTGTGGTATGAAAAAATCGGAGTGTGAAGCATTATTGTTTTTGCATCTACAAGACATATGCAAGGATTATCTTAGTTTTGTAACCAACATACCTCGTCCGGGTGATGAAGAGACAATTTCAGCACATCTGGGTGCCAGGATTCACCTGGGGCCAGCGGAATGGTATGAAATGTTGCACCAAATAATGATTCAACAAGCAGTTTTAGGCCTTCAATACATTGAGGCAGAGAAAAATATGATGCTACAACCTGTACAAGAATATCCAAAGAGAGCATGATGAGAGAAGTCTTCGCAACAGTCTCTCTTGAGGGAGAAAAAATAACCAAAAGATCCCTAAAGGAAGATACAGAAACCCAAGTGCTTTTGCAGCACAAAAATAAGTATAATAATACTGCAGCACATTAGACAGATATTAAAATATAAAAACAACTTACAGCGGTGTCCACATCATTGACGGAGGATTTCATCATTGAAGTATAGTAAGTCTCATCCCATGGCTCCAATTCTGCAGATTTGTTACCACATTTCTCTCTTTTAAAGTTTCTAATGGCTATGTATTCCTACAGGGATGGGATACTGATTATTAGAACCTCAATTTTCCACAGCAAGAACATAATAAAAATGCCAGATATAGTGCAAAGGTCAGCTTACTTCGTCTGCCTTTGATTTGACTGTCTTGCTCAGTTCTTGTAGGAAGGATGTCACAACCTTTGGCGATTTTGCTAAGTTTGGCTCGACCATAAAGTGAGCATAAGAATT
Organism: Camelina sativa; assembly: GCF_000633955.1. Taxonomy (NCBI): domain Eukaryota; kingdom Viridiplantae; phylum Streptophyta; class Magnoliopsida; order Brassicales; family Brassicaceae; genus Camelina; species Camelina sativa. The sequence goes on along the minus strand of NC_025702.1, from coordinate 11,508,510 downwards.
ACACCCCATTATCTGACAGCAACAAAAAGAAAAGAAGCTATTACATAAAGTAAATGTAATATTTTAACACTGGGAATATACTACATAGCATCATCAACGAATATGTACTAACCTGGGCAAGCTCATGGCGTGCAGCAATAAGCTTCTCAAGAACTCCGTGATTTGCATGAGGAACAGAGTTCCCTTGAATATATACAATTTTTCTGACCTGAAAATAGAGGTATAGAATTACAGTAGTCAACAGAAAAATGGATGTAGGTGCATAATTAATGCAACTTCAAAGCACATTTCCCTGTCTCTAATACACTCTGGGGTACTTTATTATAAAACGCTTGTAACCAATGAGAAACTGATTAATCTCCCACCTCTATCTATAAAAGGATGTCCTAAAAAGGAGATAGAACAAATAGGTAAAGTAGGCACCTCTTCGTCTGATGTCCATTGCAAAATGGAAGAAAGGGTTCGTTGATCAGTATTTATTCGAAATCCCTTCTGTTTCGACTTATGCATTGCTCTTGTAGCCCCTCTTTGACCCCTTTCAGTGGATCGATAGATAGGATTGAGAAGATGATGCATATGGCGAGGGATGCGTGATGCTGGAAATATATCAACATGTCCTGGATCATCAGCAATGTTTTCGCTGAACCTGAATATAGATCAAACGGAAGTTAGCTCTAACAGCACAATGCACCATTATAATATCAGAGTTTCAATAGAAACAAAACTTGTGTATTCATGGGTACTCACTCCCTGCATAACTGAAAAATGTTGGTTGTTAAGCTATTCACTTTATCTAGCTTGTCTGCAAAGAATAAAAGAGGCATTCAACATCAGGTACACCAGCCACATTATAAAGGCCTAAAGGGTAAAGAAATATCCGCAATAGATAACAAACCAGAGTCTAGATGAATGCCACCACGTTCAAAGTCCATTCGGAGGTGATGTGCAGTCCTACTTGCTTCTTTGGTAAGCAAGTTAGAATCTTGCTCTGCCTTTTTCACCGCAGCATACAAAGTATGGTTTGTGTTAAGATGCTGAACATCAATAAGGCAGAAAAAGTTAAGAAATCGCCAAGAATAAACATAGACTCAACTCTGTCTACTCTACTGACATGGATGAGAGTCTAGAGAGGTTATATCCTCAGTTTGATTAACATTAAATGCCTCAAGTTTCTACGGCTGAAAGGAAAAATATATTGATTTGCAGATCTTTTTGGACAGGTGCGTATTCATATCCAAACAAGAACAAAATGTTCAAAGATGGAGGAATTTTCATGTCTTTGTTATAGGCATTCCAAGATTCCAACACGTAAAACGAAGAAAGAAAATCAAAGCTGAGCAAATTCTTGGTCACCTCACATGTAGATAATCATTCATCTCAATTGCTGCTTTATTCGCTTCCTCAACAAATTCCCTATCATATTAATAGAGCAAAGGAAACAAGTTTAAGAAAAATATCAACAGAGCATTATAAAACAAGTATTGAAGCTCAGAACTAGAAAAAAAAGAAAGAGACCTGTCAGGATGGGTTTGTCGACAGAGTTCAGCAGAGTCAACAACACAACAAACCTACAAAATATTTCGAATTCAGAAAAACAGCAGTAACTAAAAGTCTACAAGCACCATAAGAGCTAGTACCAAGTAACATAAGTGCAGCAAGAACCCCACCGTGTCTGATATCTCATCCATGGCTTTAATAATCTCTGGAGACGAAGGCATTCCTGATATGTAGCTCACCAACTCACTAGACCTAAGACAATGGTTCCAGAATCATTTCTTCAATAATCAAATAACTTCACAACACAGCACAGTAGCCGTATAAACAACCACAATAGAGCTCTCTAATGAAACACACACACACACCATGATTATGACTAAGCTTACAATACCATCCCCATCAATATCAATGGCTTATTTTGACAAAGCACACATATACTAATTTGATAAAAATCATACCTTTCAATGGCATCAGCGACGAAGCGCTGAAACCCTTTAGCCGTCTTAAGATGATCGAAGCCGTAGAGACCAGTGGCGTCTCCAGACTCTCCGCTCCGGAAATTTCGGATTACCCATCGGTTCGGATTGATATGCGGCTGCAATCGCCGCGTTAGCTTCCACATTGCTCTGCTTCTTCTTGCGGCTTTGCTTGTCCGGAGGAAGCGCTCAGGGTTTTGGTAGGGGACAAAGCGATGTGCTGCCGTTTTTGAAATAATGAAAAACGGCATGGCGTTTGAGACGCGAACTAAAATAAAAAGAACATTGGAAAGGCTAAAATGTGAATTGATGTGTCGTTTTTTTTTACAAGCAAAACATTACAAAGATTGAACTTCTTAATCTTTCAAAGACCATTCTACATTTGGGTCTTTGTTGGTGCGGGATTTAACACCCCCGACATACCGAACTAAACCAGAAAGACAATTTGGTTATTTAACTGAGAATCCAGTTAAGAACTCAATTAGGTCATTTAAGCCCAATTCGGACAGAGGAAGCCCAGCCTCGAAGGAGAAGAACCAACTTCCACTTCGCCCAGCGGCCGACTCAAGAGATAAAGCAACTTTCCTTATTTCAGTTCGTCTCATAAGGAAAGTTAATATATTATGCGATCTATGAATATGTATAAAGGGGGAGAGACTTCTCTGTTGTAAAACATCTATTATTGAATACAATTATTCAGTTCTCTTCTTGTTCTTAGCAATCTAAACCCTAATTCTTCGAGATCAATTCCCTTTCTTCTAATTTCAAAGCTTAGATCGGTTTTCTATAGAGATTACTTTACTAAATTTGTTTTCCCCCATAAACAAATTCATTGTGGAAACCTAGTTTCTACAATCTTAGTAACACTATTCTGTAAAAAAATATAACAATAAATACTTTATTTGTTTTTTCTTTTCATATTTTGGAACTTCTTATTACTAGTAACTAGCAATAGTTATTAGCATATCTCTTTTTATCTATCATTTTTTTTCGGGAAAAAACTATATTCAATTGATGATTTTTGCTCTTATAAAAAATAATTTATTTAAATGTATGGGCAATTAGAAATTTAGAATTATTCTGCTTTTTCTAGAGTGGATATATTTTTAGTAATCCATATGATATGATTGTCAAATTAAATTTAATATTGTATTTGTACTCTAATTTACTTTAATGTATATACATTCTGTCTTTTTGGATAAAAAGGAGAAATCAAATAAGAGATTTTCTAACTTGCTATTTTAAAAAAAAATAGAAAAGTGAAAAACTCAAAAAAAAAATTATAATATGTGTGGCGTTTCTTAAAAATTTATTAAGAATAGTGAAAAAAACTCAAAACTCAAATAAGAGGGTTTTAAGATTATCAATGAAAACTGGCTAAACTTTTTAATTATAAAATCCAAAAATCAACATCTAGAATCCAACAACTTTTTGGATTTTGCAAAAATAAAAAATAATAAATGATAAAATAAAGACCAATCTAACTTTTGGATTTCTAACTTGCTTTTTGAATTCTTGTTTCCTTACTTCCTGTCACGTGGAACCATGCAGCAGAAGCAATGACCAGCAAAGACCTGATGACGGAGATGGAAGAGAGGACCAGGAAATAATAGACTTTAATTGACGCGAGATCCACCAATACAACCTTCTTCTCCTCTGCTGAAAAGGAAATATAAGAAAGTATGTTGATCAATGCAGAAGGGAAGAAAAACTGCACGTCTATGTGAGTGCGGTGAAGGAAATACTCCCAACAGCTCCTAGATTGATGGGATGATTACAAAATCTTCTAATATGAAATCAACATCCATGTAGTTATTATTTCAACAGAGATATTATAGTAGTAAAAAAAAGACTCATTCGTCTGCCTCAACAAAAAACAAATAATTTTTTTTTTGCTTATATTTTGCTTACAATTTGCTCATGTTTTTCTTATATTTTGTTTATCTTTTTCAATTTTTATATTTTTCAAAAGTTCAATAATTCTTGTGTATTGTACATATGTAGTCAAAAATAATGCATCATTTAAATTCATTCAAAACTTAATTTGCTGTTTTGAAAAATATTTTATATAAATTTATTGATTTATAATACTAACATCATATGAATTTTCAATTAGAAAATATAGAAATATAAAAACTTTTTTATCATCAAATCCTTTAAACTTTTTTTCTATAAGGAAATTAAAAATCCTAACTTTTCTGAATCTTGTAAGTTGACTATGGTTATCAATCTCAAAGTTATTAGACACAATGTTATTGCAAAGAGATATCATCGATAAACAAAGTTATGTATTTAGTGATAAATTATTTTCTTATAAACAGAATTATATGATCTGAAATTAAATGTGTTGATATCAACTATAATTGGGATAAATATTAAGTTATTTCAACGTGACATCCCTATTATTGTAACGAAAAAGTGAAAACTTTAAATGACTAACATTGTTAATTCACGTTTCGAGTGGAAATTTTATTGTAATCTTTTAACTGTATAGTATGAAATTCAGAAATAATGTCTAACATGAATCAACCATATCCTCAAATACCAAAGAAACCAAATTAATCAAATAATAATTTTGTTGTAAATACAAAAATCGACTTAATGACAATAAGAGAACAATGTTAACAAGATATATGAATCTAGATTTGCCGAATCTTAGTCAGATAATCAATTTTGGAAGATATTCACGTAACGAAAATTGAAATCATCATTCTATCGAAATTTATAACCATAGCTACAACCCACTAAATTGACTTAAAAGATAGATCTATGAAAAATTAGAAATCACAATCAGTTCCCTAGATTAATACTGGAAGAGATGATCGATGCATGTATAAGATGGAAAACGACACCAAACAAATGTTGAATAAATGAATCAATAAATAAAACAATCAAGATTTTAACGAACATGAGTTAATCAACATTGATTAATAATTCGAATAAAACAATAATTAGATTTTTTTTAACTCAGAGGTGTGAAACAATACTCATAGAAAGAAAAACTTTTTTTAAGGTCCATAATATATATAACAAAGAGGTGTAAAACAAAAATGTGCGAAAAACTAAGAGTTGCGAAACAAAAATATGTAAAAAATTAAGAGATGCAAACATTGAAAGTTGGGGATACCCCGAAGAAATATAATTGTTTGATCAAAACATTGCAACTTTTGAGATCATTAAAAATTTAAACCGTTAGATGAAAGAATAAAAATAATCTCATATGTTAGATTTGAATTGACCATTAAAAATGTGTTAAACAATACAAAATTTAAAATTTATCAAAATGAAATAGAAATAAAGGTTATGTTATTACTTTACAAAAAATATCATTTTAACATATTTCACACAAATTAAAAAAAAAACTTAAATTATATGTGTGTCTCTCTATTTAAAAATGAGCTTTGAATTAAAGAATAAACTATAAAACTTAGTGTAAAACATATTTCAAATATAGAATGACATTTTTTGTGAAATAAATAAAAATATCCAATATAACACTTTTTGTGTAACAGGGAAGCAGTTTACTCCATAAATTGAAGTGGCCATCCGAACTCGAGATGTTTGAATGATTTTGGCAAGAATCTGTATTTTGAAAACTTATCGTGAGAATCTTTGATGTTTTAAACGTTCGTAATCGTAGATGCCACTTAAAAAGTTATTTTCAATGGGATATTTTCTTAATAGTAATGAAAAAACATTATCATGGTTATCCCACAAAAAAATTTTACTTTTTCAAGGTTAATATATCTTTCACCAATTTATCCTATAAAATAATTTGGTTCAAGCTTTAGTATGATTTTGATTCTATTTTAATTCGACTTAACCAAATTAGACAACTCTATTCTAGTAACCATGCACCGCGGAATTCACATGCGTGGCTGTTTGTTTTTCATAGTAATGAAATGTTTTTTGTTTGTTTGTAGACTTATAGTTAAACTAGTTATTCGTTGTTGAATAGGAGTATAATTTATTTGCTAAAGTTTTTGACATTTTACTAAAGCATAATAAACCTATATATATAATATGTCATACAAGTTGGCTTAATTAAATGCACTCTAACATGATACAATATAATATAGTAGATACAATAACTTCGTCGCATCAATTTTGACGTGAAGAAAAAAAAAGAAGAAAACATGCACATGCAAGGAGTGGTGATTAATTTAATAATTCATCAATAATTTTCATAACTTTTAAAAAAAAACAAAAAATCATTAGCTAGTAACGTAGATTCGTAATAAGCGCCAAGGTATTACTCGTCGTCATTGCAAGTTCCTCAACAACCTTCTTAACCTTCTTCGTTGTTTCTTTATTCACTTTCACCTCCTCGAACCCGTCCGTGCAAGTCCCTTCGTCTGTCAACGCCGAGCTCACCCAAGTCCTAACGTTTGTAATATGCTCAGCCACAGAATCACCGTCTTCTAGATTCTTCATCTCTGTGATCGCTTGCTTGAGCTCAATAATTGTGTCCCTCATCTCCTCGAGGCAATCCTTGAGAATAAGTGTCTCCGGTAACATTTTATTCTTTCGTCCCGCGGTGGATTTCTGAGACTTTTTGAGAAGCTTAGAGACGACGGACGTTGCTTCCTTTGCGGATTTCACGTTGAGGTTAAGCGCGGTGATGCATAGCTTGATAGGGTCGGATTTGATGGTGGTGGAGTATGAGGATAAAGACTTGTAGCATTTGCCAGGGGATGTTGTCGAGTTGCAAGCCGTTTTCACGAACGTTTTGTGGTTTTGGGAGTAGGATGGTGGACCGGCTGCTGTTTTTTGGATGTTTGTCGATGCTAGGAATATGAAGACGATCGTTAGAGAGTATAAGAGGAATTGCGACATGTTAATGGTGGCTCCAGCTTCCGTTTTTTGTATTTTCTTTCGTGTATTTGTGGACAAATTTTGTTGAGACGAATTATGAAACTATGTTGTATGTTGTGTGTGTTATATATATACAACACACATGCACATCTTGGTTTTTAAATTCAAAAGGAACTGAATAGATCTTTCTTTCTTTAATGTAAGTTTTTGGTTAATTATATCGATCTAGATGTATCAAGTTTCTTTATATAACAACATGATCGTATAATGTGTATGTGTACGTAACTTCATTTTTCAAAATGGTCAAGAGATCGTATAATAATATATCAGGGTCAACTCTCAACTGTTCGAACTTAGATATTCCCAATACGAATGGTGTTTTTTTATACAACAGTAAAGATAATTCAGTTGTGATTATGGCTTTCTTCTTTTGCTATGGTTAAAAAGTGTATACTCAACAAGGCCACTAATAAGTAATAATTTAAGCCTTGATTATAATAATATCCGCATTCATTGATAATATTTGACTTCGCCGGCCATTTTGAGTCTGCTAGGGACTAACGATCTCATTAACTCCTCTCATTCATACATCTAATTGTTAATTAAGTTTTTTGATTGATGCCAATATATTTTTCACCATTTCAATTTTGCTATAAACTAAAGTCAGTTTTGGGTCATAAGTTCATAACAATCAGAAACTATTTGTAGATCTTGTGAAGCTTTTTTAAAATTGTAATTTAATGCGGAAATTTTATTCTGTTTTTTTTTGTTTTTTTTTTGTAAATGTAAACCGTAAATTGTATGCATATGAAGAGAAATTCAACCGAACTATATTCGAATAGAGAACAATCTAATGCATGGTATCTTAATTTCTTTAGCAACTATCATCATTGGTTGTTTTATTTGTTCGACGAGAACGCTCCTTTGGGTGTGAAAAGAGATAAAAATTTCAGAAATAATGTATGGTGTGAAAAGAGAACATACATAAAAATTAATAGTATAGGAATTAGGAAGTCTTAAATTGTCTACAAATAAAACTAGAACATTATTACAAGTTTAGTCCGCAATTCAAGCCTAATGAAATGTTAAGTACGTGACACGTGATGTGATGAACATGGATTAGATCTCCTATTTTGGAGGAATAACTCATTCTTCTCGATCGGTCCTTTTAGTTTTCTTCAAAGAATTAATTATTTGCAAATTGGTCTGTCATGTATTACCTATGACTATACGACACATAATTTTTGTATTGGTTGGCACTTGGCATTTTACAAGTTAAATAACTTGTTATTTGAATTGAAGCCATATTTAATACGTACCGTTTCCTAATTCATTTTGATTTAGATATATGAAATACGACGAAATTTAATTAAAGTAATAGAAAGGAGATGAACTAATCTAGTAGTAGTTAACTTTTTTTGAGTTACACTTTCATGAAACTTAACAAAAAAAAAAAAAAACCAAGACAGAAATTATATAATATGATGAGAATCTTACTCTTTACTCATAATTCGATACTGTTTAATGTTTTCTTCTATATATGTGCAATCCGAATATCAAAAAAGAGGAGAAATTAAAGTTAAAAAGGTCCAAATACAAACTCCTAACCAAGTATGGCGGGTGACGCGGGTCCATTGAACATGAATAGAGTGTTTTCTAATGTTCTACGTTAATGCGATGTATTTTTTCTATTGTCATTTGCAACGTATTAAGGACGTGTAATGTTTATCAATTATCATTATTCATTACATTATGGCTAAGTATTACTTGCCATTTTAATATTTTATTCTTTAAGTTTCGAACTTGATATTTTAGGCTTTTTAGCCTTTAGAGTTAAGACAAAAAAAAATATATCTTAGCCTTGGCTGATCCCGTGGTCTATGATATAATGATATATACAATCATAGACCGTCGCCATAATATTCACATATAGTAGCCAAAGAACATGTGATAAGTACGGTCTCCACATAGGAACCCTGATTATATTATCATAGAAAACAATAATACTAATCTCTCAAGAATATTGAAAAAACCTAAATAAAAAAAATGAGAATTGAGAAGAGACATGACATTAACATGGGCCACTTGGTGTTCTTGGCTGGAAAACAACATGACCGTGAGCCTCATACAACACAGTCTCATTATTCTTCAGTTATAATAACATTTTCGTCGTCTGAAATTAATTAATATAGATTGTTTCCCGTAGGTACGGTTGAGGTATAAAATCGACAATATTATTAATACGAATATAAGTGGGGATAAATTAGAACTTGTCATTTTATTAATGTAGAATTTAAAAGAAAGGTTTACAGAAAATGCAATCAAAGATCTAAGCATAAATAACACGATAATAATTGCTCTTTTCTCTCTGATTGCCAAGATTTCGGATCCAGAGCTCTAACAATGACATCTTGTATTTATAGTGTGCCATTGACCTAGGGCCCCTTCTGTCTTTTCTGCAAATAACGATTTTCCCCTTGCGGCCAGATGGGCCATATCCATGACTTCAGGCCCTAAAATCTTGAGAGTATTCTATTTGGGCCTCATAGAATGTTGGGGGCGAAACCCATATCCAACAATGGTCCCCCCCAGTCCGATGAGCGATGGCTTGCTTGAGCTTGTCGGGTACAATACACAGGACGCCATACGCAGTTTGCCGTTTGTGAGATGTCTTGTTCGTACCGCCTATGCCGCGTCAATGAAACCTTGGCGAGGTGCAGACGAGATTGCGAGGTTCGTTTGAATCCGTATTGAAGACTTGTTCTAGCGTGCTGATCCATTGGTTGAGGCGCGGTGGCGACGAGTCTGCGTAATGGTGTTTGTATAGAGTTCTGTAGCACGCGTGTTGTTGTAGAAACGCAGGGGATAAAGTGACGACATCGGGACTGACAGTGGCGCCATTATCTTTCCGGGGCGTCTCGAAGTAGAGGTGATTTTTCTGCATGGTGGTTAATGGCGAGGTAACTAGCTCGTGTATGTGTTGATGGACGCATGGCGTGATGGTGTTATATTTGACGCGAAAGAGTCATAGCTCACGTGACGATGTGTCCACTCTGATGCTTGTCAAATCGGCGTGTTCAAGACCTAGCGAGGTTGAGATCGTGGCTTGCTCGAGGTCCTGGCGAAATCGAGATTTTGGTGGAAAGGTCGCGAGGTGATACAGCGAGGAGCATACGGGAACGTCGTGGCATCAAGGCACGCATACGAAATGGCGAGATGACTTAGCTTGACATGGCTAGGAGCAAACGCGGAAGTTGTGGCGTCGAGGCGTGCATGCGATACAGCTAGATTGTTTTTGTGATTGCACCTTCACGTGAAGTCATGTCGTGAAGATGATCTCGAGCACTTCCTGGAGTTTGTTGTCGGAGGCGCCGACGAGACTAATCAAGAGTGATACGTCTTCTTATTATCGTTTATTCCTTTTTTTTTTGTTTTTTTGGTATTGCGAACTTGGTTGCTTTATGAGCTTGGCCATTCGTACTTTTATTGATGATTTTCGCGCAAAGGTTGATTATTGCTGATTTTTGTCGCGCAAAGTTAGATTATTGCGAAATTACCCTCAAAATAGAGATGCGACGTTTTTCTTGTTTACAGGGCATATTTTGCAGTGCAGGACATCTCCTGGCTTATCTTGGATATGTTTTTCCCCGAAACATCTTGAGTAGACAAGACGGACTTGTCGTACTAATTTAGGTGCGGTACGCATCACCAGCTTACCCTGTGGGTGCTGCAGGAATTACGTGTTTGCGAGTCGGGGTTCGACTTACTCACTCCGCTTCCTGTTAGCTCATTTCGAGTCTGGGCTCGGCTTAAAATGTCCTACCAAAGTAAGGACGTGGATTATTTCACCACTGCACCCATGCAGAGCGCTTGCGAGTATGGACTCGACTTTCAATCTTTACAAAAGTAAAGTTTGTGGATTATTTCACCATTGCATTCATGTGGAACGCCTTTATAATCATACACCTGGCCAGGGCGACGATGTGTAAGCTAATCGGTAGCTAGGCAGTATTACCCAAAAAACTCATTGGGTGCGGCTCTTGCGTCCGGCTTATCCTGTGAGTACTTAGAGATAATCATATCCAAAAGAATGTTAAAGCAGGAGCTCGATATTGTCGAGCGTGTTTTTTTTTTTTTTTTTTTTTTTT
>NC_025702.1:11429348-11497231 GCF_000633955.1 Camelina sativa | reverse complement strand
TTTTTTTTTTTTTTTTTTTTGTCTTCGTATATGTGTACAAAGCGGCTTGCAGATCCAAGTTCGGAGGCGTGCTCAATATTTAGCGTACTCGAGACTTAGCGTGTTGGCATGTAGCGGGTTGTGCGGTCGTGTTTCGGAAGTCGTAGCACTGTGGTGCATGCGACATGTAGAGTTCTCGCGGAAGCTTGGCGCAGTGGCGCCTTGACGCGCTGGTACGGAAGTCGCGAAACGATGGCAGGGGGCTTGTGAGATGGTTGTGTCGGTGCGTACGCGATGTCGGCGTGGTGGTGTATGTTTGACGCGGAGGATTCATGGCTCGTGTGACGATGCAACAACTCCAAAGCGCGCCCGATTGTAGTGTCGACTTTAGCGCCTATCCAACCGGCGTATTCAAGGTTTGGCGAGGCCGTGACGTCCTCGTGGCGTGCTCGTATTCGCTGTCGCGCGTCGGGGCTGCTAGTCGTGACTCACAGTTCGCGGAGATGGCGTGTTCGCGAGATACCGCCGAGGGTGGTAGGAGAAACGCGCAGATGATGGCGTTGAGTCACGGAACGACGACGGGCGACATACGTTGGCATACTTGAGTATTTTCATCCTCCTTGTTGTGGGCTCTAGAGCGCGAGATCAAGAGTGGCGAGTTCGAGCAAGAGCTGCGACGTGGCTAGATACTTGTCGAGAAGGCTGATGGCTTCCGAGATTGTACGGGGGATCGCTTATGCTTGGCGATGTGGCTCGATACATGGCAAGATGGCTCGATACTTGACGAGAAGGCTGATGGCTTCCGAGATCGTACGATACTTCGTGAGATGGCTGAATGCTTGCGAGATCGTACGCGTATAGTAGTTAGATGCTTTGGTGGTCGCTTGAGAATTGTCTCGGCGTTTTGTTTCGTGGAACCAGGCTGGCGCGGTGCGCGGTACACTAGCGTGTTGTAACTGACACGCGGACAAACTAATGGTGGACGCTCGAGCGAGCTGATTGTGGACGTGCGGGCGAGCTGATTGTGGACACGCGGGCGAGCTGGTTATAGAGGCGCGGTCGAGCTGATTGTGGACGCGCGGGCGAGCTGATTGTGAACGTATGGGCAGTGCACGGTACTCAGGACGTAAGACGCCGGGCAGTGCGCAATATGCAGGACGTCGGGCAGTGCACGGTACGCAGGACGCAGGACGCTGGGCAGTGCGCAGTACGCAGGAAACATGACGCCAGGGCAGTGCACGGTACGCGGGACGCAGGACGCCAGGCGGTGCGCAGTACTCAGGACGCAGGACGCCGAGCAGTGCGCGATACGCAAGACGCAGGATGTTGGGTAGTGCGCGGTACGCAGGACGCCGCGGTACGGAGGACGCAGGACGCCGAGCAGTGCGCGGTACTCATGACGCATGACGTCGGGCAGTGCGCGGTACGCATGACGCAGGACGCCGGGCAATGCGCATAGCGTCTACGACTATGCGATTGATTGAGGCGATGCTGGCTACATGATTGGTTTGTACATCTCATTTAGTGTACAAATGTATTTGTACAACTAAGATAGTATACAATGGGCTTGTTCGTTTGGTTGACGCAGGTACCTGCGGCTGCGGCAGACGCATGTATGTTTGTTTGTTTGCTTGCCGCAGGTACATGCGTCAAGACGATGCGGCAAACGCTGCAACCTGCGTCTAACATTTTTAAACGTTGTTTCGATTCAACGATTTAAAACGTAAACGCATCCGCAGCCACTGCCGCAGCCGCAGCCGCCTGCGTCAACCAAACGAACAAGCCCAATATATATGTATATATTATATACAATCTTATTAGTATTTGTAATAAGAGAAATATATGTTTTTTTACTATTTCTATTATAGAAAAGAAGTAAGATAGATGAGAGAGTGGAGTCGAGTGTAAGGATGTAAAATTACAAATTGGCAATTGCACAAAAAGACATTCGTACAATTTGTTAGGTGTACAGAAGAATACACATATTTTAGTTGTACGGATTTATATATACATATATATGTTCCAATTCAAATATACGTCTCTGTACACTATATGAGTGTACGAATTAAAATGTGTGTACGGGTCATTACATCTGTACATTTAATAAGTTGTACGGTTTAAACTATCAACATGTTAAATAGATTAAAACTATCCAATAATATTTGTGTACGTTTTTAATGATTTCAAATAAAATGTATATATGTTTATATATCTGTAATTATAAAAGTTGTATGAATATATTTGTATATTTACTAAGTTGTAAGAACAAAAATATTGTCCAAAAAACATTAATTTTCTGTGTAAATAGGTTATATAAAATTAAAATTGCTAATAATTGTTGAAAGTTATAATGGCATAGTGGTTAAAGCTGTTCAATTTATTATAGTGTTGTGGGTTCAAACCACATTAGATGTTAATTTAAAATTTTGTTTAAATTAGAGGGATAAAATTGTAATTACCCTCGTGGCTTCTTCTTCCCAGCGAAACCCTAACGCCGCAGCCGATGGCTGTAATTTTTTTTTCTTATAGTTTTCTCTTTAAAGTTAAGCAAAATTCATAAATTTATCATTAACTTAGAAATTTATAATCAAATCCGATGTTTAACATGGTTTTTCTCTTGGTATCAGTCATTTTCAAAGAGGAATGGAAGAAAAGTGATTGTAAACAAAAAAAAATAAGATTGGATTATTGAAAAAAAGATCATGAGATGAAAATTAATTTGTTGAAAAAAGTGATGGACCAAGAGATAGAAGAAGAACAAAGCTGGGATTTAAAGGAGGAGTCTTTAATCTTTCTCAATTAAACTTTTGTGATCTGTTATTTTGGCAAATTGTGTAATCATGAATGAATCAGAGAAATCGTTATCTTTGGCTTGGTGTAGCGGAGAAGACGATTGAAACATAAAAAACAAAGAAAGAAAAACTTTTATTTTATGTAAATTATTTGTAAAATACTCAATGGCATGACATGTAATTTCGAATGTTATTGAATGGCAAAAAAAGGAATGAAACAGAGCCAAATAGTGGTCAACGTGGTTTCTTATAATTATAAATAGTGAATGTACTAGTTTTCTAATTATGTTTTGAAAATGTACTAAAACCCCAAATAGCTCATCTTTTTTCCCTGTGAATTGTATTTTGACGACATAGTTAAGGGACTTAATCTTATGGTGCATCGCTCTATCAGCAATGTGTTTTGAATGGTTAATTGAAGGTTAACGTAATTTTTAACAAGAGTTGTACAACTGTTCATTTGGTAGAGAAAACTAAAGTATTCAAAACTTCAAATTTCTTCCCGCAGATGGGCAACTAGGTAGTCCATCGGATTAAGGTTCCTCTCTTCTTCCCTCATAATCCTCTCCATTTGTCTGCTTCTTTTTGTTTCTTCTTATATGGGTTCTTGAAAGGAAGATTAAGAGCTCAGAGATTAACTTCATTTTCTTTCTTATTCTTTTTATTTTTTTATTAGATTTTGTTTACTGTTTAATTATAAGATAGATATAAAATCCTATCATTATCTTTTTTTTGTTTAATGTATTTCAACTTTTCTCTTCTCAAGGTAATTGTAGTTATACAGAGAAAAAAAATAATTCCAAAAATTTGTCTATGGGTTGAAGACTTATTTATAAACATTTAGAATTAAAAACAAGACCTCTGGTTTTCATTTTAATTTTCATAAGATTTCCTTACAGATTATTTACTTATTACATATGTTGGCTCATTAACTTAGTCATCCTTCCTATCCAGAGTAAGCAAAACATATTGATGCAATTGCTAAGATTATTAAGTAAAAATAAATTCTAGATCCATATAAAGTAACTGAAATTATTAAATTTCATTTCTAAATGAAAATAAATATTTTTTTTATATTGTGTAAAATTCTCATAAAAAAAATGTTCGCTTACTAACTTAGTCATTGGTCATATGAAAATTATGTAACAGTCCAAAAGACGGAGAATACATTTGTAGGGGTATACTTTGTATTGCCTAATGACTTGGTGTCAGTTTATAAGAATATATCGCAAAAAGTTTTTGTAGTCTTAATCATATATCTTTAATTAATTAATTATGGTTCCCAAGATAAATACAAGCTTACCAAAATGTTCAAAACTTTAAATCATATTTTTTAATTGGTCTTTGACTATTTTCCGTTTCTTATTATTTCATAAACTTTAGCGTTGATTTTTTTTTTTCTTATAAGAAAAAATCAAAACAAAGAAAAAATTAGTAGCATACCACTGATTTAATCTTCAAATTTCAAGTATGCTTGTTTGTAGGTACGATTTGGTCTCAAACATCACCACAATAGAAGCCATCAATATTCCAAAGAACTTACTAAAATTGTATTAAGAAAATAAAAAACACACAATTAATAACAAATAATAAGTAGTTATCTTCAAAATAAGCAATCATCGTAATTTTCTAGTTGTTTTAAATTTGAGAATTTTTGTATGTTCTTTAGAATTATTGAGATCTTGAGTTTGGTTTTGAACTTTTGATATGTCTATTTCGTTTTGATTCGATCTTAGATGTTTTGTTGTAAGCGATTCTTTTAATGTCATTTATAACTCTAGCCATGATAAATCAACTTGATTAGAGATCAAAATTTCAAATTAAAAAAATAAAATTGATAAATATTGAATTTTTATACATAGTTATCATAGTTATCATAAATTGTATATTATCCCACCCATATTGTTGTATACCATAAATCAAATTTGTTTCACCATAATGTTAATTCATAGTTGATATGTCAATTGCGTTTGGACATGATTTGTACTAAGTAGGCATTTAATATTTTTGAAACTAATGAATAGACCATGACAAAAACAAGGCGTAAAAGTATCTTTGAATATCTTAAACATGATTATCACGATAGCTTACGAATTAAAGAATCAAATACTTTTTTTTTTTGCCATCACTATTTTATATATATATACATATATAACAAAAATTTACTCATTTTATTATATTTTTGATTGAAAAATATACTTAAGCTTGAAAATACAACTATTTATCAGAAATTTAAATATTCCACTATAATAAAAATATTAACTAAAACTTTAAATGACACTGATATATTGCTAAATTATATGGTAAAAATAAAAGTTTTGTTAAATAAACTAGACATTTCATAAAAAAAATGATATACAGAAATTATACTGTATACAAACTTTTAAATTTGGATGTTTGTTAAGTTAAGCATCATGCTCATTCGGATTTGGGTTCATTTTGATCTTATTTACTTTATAACTATGAATTTTTTTTAAAACATTTTAGCCGTTAACCATACATATTTTTCATTAATTAGTTAACATATGTCCGTTTAAAAAAAAAAATCAATCACAATATATACAAAAAAAAGATGATTTTTATAACTTGATGTATTATATGATGATTCAAAAGAATAAAAAAATGTGTATATTATTTATTGTGGAACAATATATTAATAGATGAATGCTAACAATTATTTGAAAATTATTTGGATACATAGATAAGTCATATAAAAATTTGTAAATTTTTGGAAAATAAAAATTTATTTCAAACTTGTACTTTAAAGAAACTAGCATAGATTTAACTTGTTAGTTGTGCCAATCATTTAGCTTTGAAGTTCTGTCACGTTTACCATTTTATTGCTGCGTTTAACGATCTCGTACCATTCTGCTATCACTTCTAACTATGTACAAATATCTTAAGAGTAGGACTTAATCTTATGGTGCATCACTCTACCCATAATGTGTTAATGTGTTTTGAATGGTTAATTGAAAAGGTTAACGTAATTTTTAACAAGAGTTGTACAAAATATTCGTTTTGTAGAGAAAAAAAAAACCGTTCAAAACTTCAAATTTCTTCATGTAGGAGAATCACACACTGACACTGGCCCGATTTCTCTGTTTCCCTATGCTGCTTTCGTAGGTGGAGACATGTTACTGACAAGGGAACCCGTAACAACGATCACAAATATCTGCACCACCGCTCCTGCATTTCGACACAAGAAAACAGAATATTTATAACCCGCAAATGTTTAATTCAAGTAGTATCTGGATGTACTCGAAGAAGAACTGAGTAGAATCTTCTGGATGTTTTACCTAATTGAGCACAAATGAACCCTACGAGCTCAAGCTTTGCTGTTGTTCCCGAGCTATCCCGTTCCTACATCATTAATCGAGAGTCAGGTGATAGCATCAATGCACAAGCTAAATTTCATCTTTTGTGATACCATTACTACCACAAATACAATCACCCTAGACCACAGCTAGGTCTGCTTTGGATCATTATCGGATCTTTAACAAGTATTTCTAACTAAGCAAAGCTTATCAGCTAGTTGACTCATGAGGTAAAGTTTGTTCGACTAAGTTCATTTACCTCCATTGTTAATCTGCTCCTAACAGCACAAAACACCGAAAGAACCATAACAATGGTAGATGTAGCCGTATAGAGCCTCAAAAGGTTTACTCTGCTGCGTCTGCAACCTATTTAACAGAGACAACAAACATATATAAATAAACCAAAAAAAAAAGAGGATGCATTTCGATATGCGTAATCGGCAGAACAATAAAGAAGAGAGGGTTAAAACCTAATTCTCCTATCAATGAAGACACAAAGCCAGCAGCAGCAGCTGCAATTGCAAGGGTGTTCATCTCATACTCCGATTAAATAAATCACAGCCTGCAAAAGCCAAAACCTGAAAGATTTGAGCGAGCTATACATCTCCGAGACCAAGCATTTAAACTAATGCTACAACGACTTCAAGATCACTATAAATGACATCAAAACTTAACTATGAATTTGCTACACACTAAACTAAAAGATTTGGTTAGCTAGTAACATTGGCAATGCATATGAGATTTGAGCTAATTGCAATTTGTTCAACTCCCTCAATTGTGAGAACCTGATCATATGAACTACAATGTAACAGTTGGCAAACGCATCACAAAATCGAATTATAGACCAAAATCAATCAAATTCAAAGAGTACCTGAACAAAGATCAAAGGACGGAGACGAGCTTTTTCTTTAGTGACCTTCGTGTAACCTAAAACAAAACAGAAACCAACACACGGATCAAGACAGAATCGAGAAAAAAAAAAAAGGATCTGGAGACAGAGGAGACTTGGGATTTTTGTAAACTCACGAGAGTCAACGACCATGCGGTATGAGAAATCGGATCCATCGGTACCACTTGGTCTTCCCGCCGTCGGCTTCCTCTGCTGCATCTTCTCCGGCGGAATTGGGTAAAGCTAAGTTTTGGCGTCGATCGGAGATTGGAAGTGAGTTAGAGGGTAACGTCGACCAAGTTTTATATTACGTTTTTTTTGTTTTTTTTTGGATTTGGATTGAACATTTGAACCGAACTGAACCGTACCAAATCCACATTTAAACCGAGCTAATTAGGAAGCTAGCCCAAATTATATAGTTTAGTGCGTTAAGAGTTTAGTGCGATAATTTTACCCCAAGATAACCACTGAATGCTTCAAGAAAGAAAAAAAAAAAAAACTAAAGGGGGATCAAGATAAGAAATGACCTCCACCAAAAGAATGCTTTAAAGTAGTTCAGACCCAACAAAACTAAGAAGCTCTTTTTATAAATGAAAAAACAAAATTGGCCAAACCCAAACAACTAATAGAAGCAAGACACAAAACTGCTTACATAATTCAAATTAGCTAAGCACATAATTGATTAATCAACATATAATATGGGAAGAACATTTTAACTTTCCGGCGATTGAGTCAGCAAACGTCTCTAAAAAACCAAGAGAAGTAGAAAACTACACGACACCCTAAGAGTACCAGTGGCTTTCATGAAAAGGAAGTTAAGTACTAAAGGGAGAAGAGCAAGACAGTGAGAGAAAGTCAAAAGTGGTTAAGAACGTCAAAATCTCGGAATCCAGTAGAAGGTTTAATAATCAAATAAAGCTTATGGTTGTGTTTAATCAATGTGTTGTCATTTCATCAGTAGCCCTAATAAGGAAGCTGTATTTAATAAAGGAGCATATGCGTAGGTTTCCCTATCAAATTAATAAACATAAAGTTTCTATTTTCTTCTCTATCTTAATCTTCGCCGCTATAGGTGCATTATCACTCTTTTTCTCTCCTCTTCTCTTCTTACGTCTTGTCACTCTCAGGTAGGGTCTATCCTTATCATGTGGTGCTTTTGTTGAGAGCTATTGATGGCTCCTCCACAAACGGCTGTCAATAAAAATATCCAGACTGATGCAAGTGAGCTCGAGTCACCCTCCCAGATGTCACCGCCGTCTACTTCATTGGAACAACGAGTTAACCGTCACGATGCTGACATCACATTCATCAAGGATATGCTACAGAAGATCCTGTGCAACCAAACCCTTGGGATTAGTTCCTGTGCTGATTCCGTTCCTCCTGGTTTCATCAGTCTAGTCTCGGGGGTTCCATACCAACCGACGACGACACCCTTGAACGGATCTAGCAGTCAACCCGCGGGAGGAATCCTACCCAACCCATAGCAGGAATCTCACCTCAAACCAGCGACCTTGCGTTTTTCAGTTCCAACACTGGACCAACACAACATTTCGCAAGGTTATACATCGGAGTACCCTAACAAACACCTGGAGCTGCCGATTTTCGAAGGTGAGAGTCCTGACGATTGGTTGTTTCGGTTAGAATAGTGTTTCGCTAGTAGAGGAACACTTGAACATGCGAAGATAGATCTGGCTATTTCTTGTCTTATTGGTTTCGCGGTCACCTGATGGTGAATGGCTTATGGTAGACAGAGGATAGGCAGTTGGAAGGACTTTATGCAGAAATATAAGGTTCGTTTCAAACCGAGTAGAGGATTGTCCGCTTTGGACCAAATTATGAGCATTCACCAGAAGGGAAGTGTTGATGAGTATCGCGAGCTGTTCGATGAGTTGGCGGTGGAGCTTCCTCACGTCTCTGATGACGTCTTGGAATCTGCATTTCTTCGTGGACTGAGGAAGAGTATCAGAGATCAGGTGGTGCGTTGTAGACCATTCGATTTGGCCGAGATAGTTGATACAACAAAGATGATTGAGCATTTGGAAGCTGAGAATACTAGTTTACAGCCGAGGTAGACGGTGAGATCCTTTTACTCCCAAACACATGGACAAGGTTCAAGCTCCTCACGGCCAATCGGCCACTCCCAGGGCAAACGACCAATGGGCACTAATAAGGAGTTCAAGCGATCTACCGGGGGATTTGAAACTCGAAATACCAACCCTTGTAGACATTGTGGAGATAAGTTGTTTCCAGGTCATCGCCGCAGACCTCATCAGAAGTTGAAATGTTTGGAGGTGGCTGAGGAGGAAGATCAGTATTGTGATGCAATAGACGAACAACCAAATCAAGAAAAAGTGGAGGCTGACGTTGAGGAAATACAGGAGTATGAAATTCTGTCTCTGAGTTCTATGTTCGGTCTTACTGATGAGAAGTCCATGTGAATGATGGGGAAGCTTGCTGATCGTGATGTAGTGGTATTGGTAGATTCTGGAGCTACCAGGAGTTTTGTAGACTATGGTTTGGTGAAGGAACTCGGGTTAACCATAACGACTACACATGCGTTTGGGGTTCGTGTGGGTGGCGGTAGAGTACTTAAGGGTAAAGGTCGAGTCTCTGAAACCTTGTTGGGCATACAAGGTGTAGAAATCATGGAGGAATTGTTGGTGATCGATTTGGGCAGTACAGACGTGGTGTTGGGATATTCCTGGTTAGCGACTTTGGGTGATACAAGGATCAACTGGCTTAACTGAACCTGGAGCTGGAAGATTGGTCCGCGTTGGGTTTATATTGTGGTTGATCCAGCTCTTAGCAAGGAGCCAATTTCTCTTCACTATATGGAGAGAGTCATCCAACAGAAAGGAGAAGCCTACATTTTGGAGCTGACCACTCTATTCGAAGGAAAAGAACCGGTGGACAAAAAGATACCTGAAGTAGCTGCAGTTCAGGAATTGGTGGCAAAGTTGCAATCGGTTTTCGAGATGCCTTTAAGCCTTCCTCCACCACGCAACAGGGAACACACAATCGATCTACAAGCTGGTACATCTCCAATCAACCTACGACCGTACCGTTATTCATTCATACAAAAGAATGAGATTGAAAAGCTAGTACATGAGATGCTCGACGCGCAAATAATCAGACCCCCATATTCTAGCCCTGTCTTGCTGGTGAAGAAAAAGGACGGGGGATGATTATCAAGCCCTAAACAAAGTGACCATACCAGACAGATACCCGATTCCCGTGATAAAAGAGCTTCTCGATGAGTTGCAAAGAGCAAAGGTATTCTCTAAGATGGATCTTAAGTCAGGTTATCACCAAATCAGGATGAGAAACAGTGACGTTGAGAAGACTGCATTCAAAACCCACCAAGGGCATTATGAATTCTTTGTTATGCCATTTGGCTTGACGAATGCTCCTTCCACATTCCAGAGCATCATGAATGATCTTTTCAGACCTTATCTTTGAAGGTTTGTTTTGGTTTTATTTGATGACATCTTCGTCCCCAGCCTACAAGAGCATCTGCAACATCTCAAGGTGGTGCTAGACCTGATGCAAAAGAATCAATTCTACGCCAACGCAAAGAAGTGTTTGTTTGGTAGTGCAGAGGTGTCTTACCTGGGACATAAAATTTCAGCTGAAGGAGTGCTGCGGATCCCGACATAGTAGAGGCAATGCTTCAGTGGCCCACTTCCACGACTATCACAGAGTTGAGAGGATTTCTGGGTTTGACATGCTATTATCGTTGCTTTATCAGGAACTATGGTCAAATCGCAAGACCTTTGACGAAGCTACTCAAGAAAGGAGGGTTCATTTGGTCAGTAGAGGCTACTCAAGCTTTCCATCACTTAAAACAAGCAGTCACTAGTCTACCAGTGCTGGCTCTGCCAGACTTCAATCAGGAGTTCACAATTGAAACTGATGCTTCTGGAATAGGATTTGGAGTGGTTCTGTCTCAAAACAGGAGACCAATCTCACTTTTCAGTTAAGCTTTTTAATCCAAGGGGAGGGTCAATTCGGTTTATGAGCGAGAATTGTTGGCAATTGTGATAGGAGTCAGTAAATGGAAGCATTACCTAACGGGTCCAGAGTTTGTGATTAAGGCTGATCAAAGAAGCCTCAGACATCTTCTGGAACAGAAGGCAGTATCCTCGGTCCAACAACGGTAGGCTGCCAAACTCATTGGACTCAACTACCGCATTGAGTACAAACCAGGGGTAGAAAACATGGTAGCAAACACTTTATCAAGGAGACCAGTAATGGAGAACTTGCACCAACTTACTCTAAATGCTCCATTGACCCTGGACAAGGAGGAGTTATTGAGGGAAGTCAAGAATGATGAGGAACTAGGAGCTATATTTGAAGCATTAGAAAACAAGTCAACCGATCATCCCGGTTACAATCTTGAGAGAGGTATGCTGTACAAGAATGGGTGCTTAGCGATACCACCAGGATCTCCTTTCATTCTAAAGCTGTTGGAGCAGTTTCATGCAAGTGCAATTGGGGGGCATGGAGGAGCTCTAAAAACATTTAAGCGACTCACTCAAGAAGTTCATTGGAGAGGTATGCGGAAGGATGTGGTGAACTTCATTCGCAAGTGTCAGACATGCCAGGAAAACAAATACTCTACCTTGTCACCTGTGGGTTTACTCTCTCGGTTATCTGTTCCTACCCAAGTTTGGACAGATGTGAGTCTTGACTTTGTGGAGGGGTTGCCAAAGTCTAAAGGGTTTAACTCGATCTTGGTAGTCGTGGACTGCTTAAGCAAATACGCTCACTTCATAGCCTTAAAGCATCCCTTTACCGCGAAGATCATAGCAGAAGCTTTTATCGGAGAAGTCGTAAAGTTGCATGGGTTTCCAGAGAGGTTGGTATCAGACAGGGATCGTATCTTCCTCAGCAGTTTCTGGTCTGAGTTATTCAAGTTACACGGGGCTACTCTTAATCGAAGCACAACCTACCACTCTCAGTCAGATGGTCAGACAGAAGTTGTCAACCGGTGCCTTGAGACATATCTGCGCTGTTTCACAAGTAGGAGACCGACAGGCTGGGCTCAATGGCTTCCATGGGCAAAATTCTGGTACAACACCTCTTACCACTCGTCCATTCAGAACACGCCCTTCTTTGCAGTTTACGGCCGTGAGCCACCAAAACTCATACGCTATGGAGATACCCGTACTCCTAATGCAATGGTGGAGGAGTTGCTGCAGGACCATGTCAGTCTACTGATAGATCTACGAGAGAATATGGAACTCACCCAGTACCGTATGCAGAAAGAAGCGAATAAGCATCGCCGGTTAGTAGAGATGGAGGTAGGCGACTGGGTTTATCTGAAGCTGATACCATACAGACAGAGTTCCCTGCTTCAAAGGAGGAATGAGAAACTATCCCAGCGGTTCTTTGGTCCGTACAAGATTTTGTAGAAGGTTGAAAGAGTAGCTTACAAGTTGGAATTACCAGTTCACAGTAACATTCACCCGGTGTTTCATGTATCTCAACTGAAGTCGGCAGTTCTAGCCCTGTACCAAGCTCAATCCTTACCACCAATCTTGACATAATTTAATTTAATTTGTATTATTCAACTTGTCATAATTTAATTTAATTTGTATTATTCAACCGCTATAATGTTACCAATCAAGCTACATACTCATCCGCTCTCTTTTACCACACCATTTTTTCTATCCATTGTTTTTAACTGCTTTCTTTTTAACCGCCTCTTTTACAACCGTTTATAATTTTCTAACCGCCTCGTTTAAACGTGGTCACCAATCAGACTCATATAGTTACTACAAAGAGTCAAAGAGACAAATCTTACAAGAGTTATTGGTTTATGTAACTTAATAAAAGTGTTTTATACCCACCTGGATTTTGTTAATTAAAAATATTTCGGTTTTTTGAAAATGGATTTCAAAATACGATACAAGAGTTTTACATAAGATGGAGTTGGAAGCTTGTATTTTATTAAAGATTCACATCGGTTCTCCTGAGCCGGCCTTAAAAAGGCCAAACCAATTGTAAGAGGGTGATTTAGGGGGTGTATTCAATTTAATATTACAAGTAATTTTATTTTTAGTAGATTTTTAAAAAACTTTGTGATATTTTAAATAACAGTAGATTTGAATCGAGATTTATAAATTATTGATTGAACAACAAGAGATTATAAATAATTTTAAATGATTTATATAAATTTCAAATTCAAGAACACAAAATTTCAGATGATTTTTAAGAATAATTGATTCAATAGCAGAGAATATTAAGAATATTCCACAATTTTCTACAGTAAAAATATCAAAAATGAACTATAATAAAAAAATTAATGTGTCGATATATACATATATTTAGATAATTTTAAATAATTATTAATTTATATTATTGATGAGACCATATATTTACAAAGGATTTTGAAAAAATTATTATTTTGTTATATTATCGAATAGTATCTAAAATTACATTAGTCTCAATTTGAGACCGGATAAATTTATTAATTTATAAAGGTTCTACTGTAATTTATCCATGTAGTTATGTAATACATGTATTTTGTGTAATTGAGGATATAATAGTATATTTGGTATGTATGACCATAGACAAGGTGTATCTGAGACAAGGTGTGTTCAAATAAGGAATTTTAAAAATTTCGGAAAATCCAATTTGAGCTAATTAACCTAGTTTCTGTATATAGCTTATAGAAAGAATTATAGCTCACAAACAGGAAGGGAGCCGATCATAATTATTAACGAAGACAAGGTATCTTTATATAGAATTTACTCATCGAGCCTAGAACTTATGTCGAGTGAGAATATCTCAGAGACAGGTGTCATTGCGTCTTTGGCACTCTTCTAAAACATGTCCATAGCTCCTGATAAGATCGTTGTTGCATCATGAGACAGTTCCCCGCCTTTTCCAGCCTAATAATTATCAGAAAATGGTCACAGAAAGTTGAAAAGAAAAAAAGTAATGGATCACCCTAATATTGACAGAACAATTAAAAGCCTTCCAAGTTCTTGAAAGAAACAAACCTCATTACCGTGCATGTAGACAAGTGACTTGAGCTCTGCTCGTCCTAAAAGTTTAGAATGTCTTTTTGGAAGCAGCAAATCGAGTAGCTGAGGCATTGAAAGAAGACAATTTTTAAGAATTCTTTTACCTAACAAAATAATTACCGCTTAATCATAAACTCAATTGATCCACTAAAAGTCTAAAAGTTCCATTGATGTTAAGATGATTGAATTACCTTGCCGATTGGATAAGATAATGGAAAGAAGATTATGATTATCAACCGAACCAAAACCGATAGCTTTGCACCGATGCTCAGTCCGTACCGAGAACATACAACTTGAGGTATAATCTACAACAGTTGAAAATGAATAGTAAGCTATTGTGCAAACGTTTAAAGCTGAGATCAGCAGAGAAAAGCTAATTCAAATTCTGTCCACCTCGACAAATGCAAGTATGAGAGTCACAGATATCAGGACAGCACCCCAAGCTGGAAGTAGGGAATCGACAAAGACCGGTAGAGCCTTTTAGAATTTATCATTAAAAAATACATAGTCAGTATATACTGACTCAGAACTTTCAAAAAAGCACAGTGTGCACAACACAAATAAGTTGTATCCACAGATATACACTTAAGCTTATTACCTCCATTGCCAAAGCATTGCCTATGAGGAGAGTACACAAGAGAAGGTGCTGGTTTTTAACGAGTGGCAAAATCTTTTCTGACCATTTTGTTGCAAATTTTTTTAGATGGTGATAGTATGAATATAAGTAATAAAGTATGAACAGGTCAACAGGTTAATGAAACTGACCAGCGTTTTTGCACTCATGGGGTTCACCAGCTTTGATCATGACCTCGAGCTCGACAAGACTAAGGGACATGAGCCCAAGAGTCAATCCTGACATCAAACCTGCAAAAGCTACTAGAACAACACATTCGAGTATGTACACCCAGAACATGGTTTCACAGCAAGGGACATCATTCGCTGCCATTTCTTAAGTATGTTAGACGGTAAATACTTAACACTATGACTGTTGAGAATGAGAGCTAGTGAGAATCATAGGAACTTAAATAGTATCAGCGGATGACATAGTGTACCAACTGCTGCACCAGTAGAACAGAATCCAAGAACTACCCTCCAAAATTTTATATCAAAGGTATAATCTCATTCTGAAATCAGCTATTACATATGGTGAAAACAAAATACTTTTGTAATTAAGAACCTTTGCATTCACAATTAAATTTTGGTCATCGGCCTCTAAAACACAATGTTGATGTCTAATATCCAACCTTAATCTCCAAATCATTGTCAAATTATCATCCTCGAGTGCCCTGATATCAAACAGAAATACAAGAAAGGCTTATGCACGGATGTTGGCCAAGATAGCAAGTAAAGCTCGGAATCAAGTTCAATGCTCAGCACATAGCTGGTGTGTCAGGATTAAGTTATGACATCCTTTTTTGGAGAGTGAGACCATGTTACACAAAAAAAACACCCACAGGGGATATTCAGACTCACTTAGATGTGAGGGAGAACAACATGCAACTACTGGCATTGTCAATTCACTGAGAGAGAGTGAAACTAGTGAAGTCAGGAAACCTTTTTTAAGTTTCTCTTCCAAAAAACAAATACAACAAAGTATGTTCCAAAGGAGCAGGTGATAAAAGATCAAAAAAAGCCTTGATAACACCAACAATAAAGCGAACGATTGACAAAAAATAAGCAAACGACGGTTGAAAGGACAACAACAATAATAAACCACATGTCTATTATTTTGTTGATATAATATTATAATAGTTTAGTGGTGCTTGTAGTCGATGGTGAATTGCATTTATATATACTGTTAACACTTGTAGATAGGTTTTGTATAAACTCTTGATTCGCAAGTTGAGAATATACATTTTATGATTTGGTTAGTTATGATTTAGAATGAATGATATGACATATTCATATTTTGATTCTCAATTGATATTATTGGATTAATAGTGTACGTTTAAAGCTAATAAGAACTTATCAAATATATAATCGTTTATTAAACGCAAATTTGATATTTTCTAAAATGTATTCATCTTGAATTAGTTGCTATATTATAGGGATGTGATTACAGAATTTGTATTATCAATTTTTTTTGTCAAACTCAGCCCTAAAAATTCGGCATGGAAATTAGATCTTTCCTAAGATACAATGAGCATTAATTGGATGTAAATAAGTACGCTATGTATTAAAAACCAGTCCAAAATATTCGATAATCTTAAGGAAGATCCGGATAATTGAATCGGTTATAATTTTAGTTAAAAATCTGACCCGAAGTTGGCAAAAAGCCAAAAAGTGATGGCACCCTATTGTAATTTAAAAATGCATTTTGAGTTCTATATGTGAATATACTTATTTGGTTATAAATATCCTAAGACAATTTTTAAAATATATATCCTTTTATAAAAATTCAAATCACATCATATGCTAAAAAAAAATCTAAAATTTTATTAACTTTATGTATTAAATAGTAGTTAAAATAATTAAATATAAGATTAAATAAAATTGCAAGGAGAATTATATTTTAATATAACATATTGATTTAAATTAGGTAGATAATTTTAGGAAATTAATATTATCAAATAAGGAAATGATTGTGTTTGGTTGTAAGGATTGTAGAGAATTTAGTTGAGACTTGTTTGGATACAAAGATAAGAAAGGGTGACATAAAAATGTACTGCATAAATGTTAAGATAAATATTCTAATTGAGATAATATACAATGATTTTTTTAACAAATCAAATTTAGCATATGTAAAAAAGAAGTGTTTATAATTAAGTGGTTCCCTTTTTTTTTTTTTTTCATTGATATTTCATTCCATTTATTATCGTGTTATCCCGCGTAGTAATAAGGAAAACTTTAGTTCATCAAAAATACCATTAGTAGTAATTTTTAGTTTGACTCTACTTTATTTCTAAAACTACCTTTTCAAAAGTTGGAAAATATAGGATCAGATATGTTCGAATATTCATTAAATTGAGTAGATTCGATCCAATCTTTTCTATTTCTCTTGGTAAGTTGGTTGATGACTTGTTACCGATGCCGAATTGAACTGGCTTAATCTCACATAAGTTTAATAGCTTAATGACCGAGCCAATAAACTATTCAACCAAATTTGGTGTATCTTGGTTCATTCCAAGTTAACCCGAATGGTGCTAAATCATCTTGCTATAAAATACACATTAGTAGTAATTTTTTATTCTACTCTACTCTACTTCTAAAACCACCTTTCCAAAAATTGGTTTTCTAGGCAATCTAAGTGTAAATCTGTCAAACATACTTATAACTTACTCATGTTATATGTTACATTTTAATAAAAGGTTACTAAAAGTGAAAAGTACACTACAAAATAGGCAAAACAAATCATATGATCTTATATATTTTTTAAAAATATATAGAATGTAATACACACAAAAAAAAAAAAAAAAAAAAAAAAACAGATTTAGATTTGTTTATGAATGGGGGAGCCAGTCAGCCAGGTCTGCCCTTGGGCGAAATTGAAAATTAGAAATAGAGCTAAGAGAGAAAAGTCCATAGAGCTAAATTTGATGGCCCATGCATGTTGATCATCGAACATCAAAATTACTTTTCACCTTAGTTTTGTGGACACTATTTTCTCAAGACATAAATAATATCACTATCATATTATCATGTTCGTAATTACTTTTATTCTGGAAAACTGAAAACAAAAATCGGAATCACATTTATGTGAAAATGATAAGCGAATACTGCGGGGGATAATAAGTGCTTATCATCATTACTTTAGAGAATGCAAAGGAGAGAAGTCAACGACAACTTCTGTGTCCTGTCTCGTACAGATCCAATCCATAACCATAAGTTTCCATTCCATGTGCTTCTTGACATTTACGCAACTTCAACTTATTATGACTTTTGCTAGTGTATATTTCTATTATACATGTCGGATACCTGAAAATTATGAAGAAAATACGACAAATATGTCGAAATAAACGATTGAAAATAAATTATACACAAAAGTCGAAATGTATATCTCTTTATAGAGCCGTCGCTAACTTTTCAAGGACCGCAATCAAAAAAAAAAAGGTTGAATATTTGTAATATTTATTAAAACAAAGACGAAAGATAAAAAAAATGACATAGTGAACTCGTAACGAGTGAGTCTTCACAAACACTCCTAACGCCATTAGACCAAATAAACTTTTGAGAAAATTAGACCAAATTTTGTATATAATATATACAGCGGCAAAATAATGATTCAATGGTTTGGCCTATGGACCGGCTGTGTCTCTTTAGTTCTGAAATTGGTCCTTTTGTGAAACTGTTGTGACTTATCTAGCGATCCGATTTGATCTACGGAAAATGATTTTCTCAAAATTCGATGTGCTAATTTCGCAAAAAGATTTTATAGAAATGTTTTAAGGTTGTGGCTAAGAATAAGACTAAATATAGTTCCTCGTCTACTTTGATACACAAAACGAGCCTTCACATCTCGATGATGAAGCTAATCACGTACGGGTGGAAACTGGCAAGCGGTTGATAAGGCGTAACATGACTTATATTGGACCCGCATATACATACTACTAGTATATTAGAACATTTTCGATAAAAAAAAGATATTTTTTCGTGACGAAACAGTTGTTTACAATAATCTTAGAAATCAAAGATGAAACTTAAAATAAGCAAGAGAGCATGACGGGAGATGTACGAGAAATCTGGTGGTTGCGTGAGAGCAGCCCCGGCTCATATCTATGGCGAGAGGGGCAATTGCCATGGGACGAGTATGTGCATGGACATTCGAGGGATCACATGCATGGGTCATTTTTTCCCTACGTATTAATTAGATAAGAAGAACATGCCATCTTTCTCGACAAAGTTGAATGTTACATAATAAATCAAAGATTATTTAGTTATTCAAAATGCATATAGTAGACCGTAGACCAAAAACAATATTCTGAAATTACTAAATTTATATTGGCAAAATGACAAAAAATTTTAGCAGCATAAGATTAGTTTTAAATAGTGTCGCAATCCGATTCAATTCGATCAAGCAAAGTTATATACTTATATGTGATATACGTTACAAAAATAATAAAGAAAAATAAAATAGAAAGTTGACACTAAACTAGGGTCTGGGTGATAACATAGAAAAAATGTTAACAGGTTTTGCATTTAATTGTGATTTGAATGTAATAGTTAATTATGTTTGTTGGCGATATTAATAGCACGTGATGTGAAGGATTTACAGCAGAAGGAGCCAGAGAGAGAAAACGACATGGCAACTAGTTTAAGTGATTTACCGTGAGTTATCAAAAAAAGAAAAAAAACTAATTAGTCTAAGTGATAAAAAAACAAAAAACAAAACTAAGTCTAAAGCGTTTGCTTATGACATTTTACTTCTTGGATATTCTATATTTTTTGGACGTTCATAAATCATAATAATTTCAAGTGACGGTCGATAATTAATCGTTGTTGGATATATTTTAATTTTATTTCAAGAATCGAAGATCTCGTACGGCGTTTTTCTAGCTATAATCGCTGCAAATCATTAATACGTCTGTAATAGAAGTTAGGAAAAGTATAGTTGTTTTTAAAACTAGTTTATTTTAGCTTATATTGCTAAGGTTTTTAGTTAAACTATGGGTCTGAATGGTAACAACGTATATGGCTGTGCGGGACAAAAAATTTGATAGTGCGGTACAGTTCAACTGCGGTTCATGCAGGAGAAATATATTTGCGGAAAAAGTACGGTTTATATAGAATTAGCGGTATTGAGTAATCTTTGATTGGTGAAAAAATAATTGTGGTTCATAATAAAGTTATATATATTATTACTGTAACAATTACTATAATAATTGTCTGATTAAATTAGCAAAAATAATAATGGTATGAAAAAACTTCTATATGATTTATGTTAATTAAAAGATATTTAGAACTTTAAATAAACAAATTTGTTTAAATTTCTTATGTACATATTTTTATGCCCAACTAAAAATATTATTCATAGGTTATTAATATTTGCTATTTATAGCATATGTATAATGTTATTCATTTTGTTATTTATAGTTTATGAGAGAGAGAATGAGAATATTTTTCTTGGGTTCAAATGGTGATAGTGCTCATTTATATATATTTATTATTAAATGTAATGCCCGCGAACCAAAACTCTGGGTTTTGGGGGTGGGTGTCGATCGACACTCATGTGGTGTCGGTCGACACCACTTATTTCTGGTTCGACCAGATTGATTGAATTATCGATTTGGACCGGTTTGGTTTAGGAAAAACCATTGAACCGAGATATTTAAGTGGGAAAACGACCTAGGTCGTGTTTTATTTTTGTCTTGGTCGCTGTTTGTTGATTTTGAGAGAGAAAGAGGAGAAAACAGTTTCTAAGAGTTCATGTGAGAGTTTGTGAGATTTGAAGGCATTTTTGGAGAGATCTTGCTGTGAGAGTGAAGATCCAAGGCTAGGAACGTGGTGGGAAGGTTGTTGTGGTGGTAGCTTCGTCCTTTGGGCTTATATCTCTTTGTTGGCTAAGGTGAGTGCATGACCATGGCTTATCTAAGCTAAGATCTCTGTTTCTGTGATATTGTGTGTTGTTTGGTTGTTTGTTTAAGGTTGTTTGTGAGTTTTTCGTAGCTCCTGAGGCTTGGATTCATTCCTGGGATTGTGTGGGACGAATAGGAGAAGTTTGGAGGCGAGATTCGAAGGCTCTGTTCGAAGGAAATCATTGTCGACACCAATGTCGTGTCGGTCGACACTAACGCGAGGACGGCTCGGGAACTTAGCGAGTGTCGGTCGACACCATGTGGAGGTGTCGGTCGACACCGTTAGGGTTTCGGGGGTATCGAGCAGGTGTCGGTCGACACCCAAGTGGTGTTGGTCGACACCAGATGTTCAGTGTCGGTCGACACCTTCTGGTATCGGTCGACACCATTCTGACAGTAACCGGATCGTGTTGGGTCACTTGTTCATGTTCCTGGTTTATTTTATTGTTGTTGTTTTTGGCATGAGAGATCTTATTGTTTGTGTGTATAGCCCAATAGATGGGAGGATTGCCTCACTGAGTATTTATCAAANGTTGTGGTGGTAGCTTCGTCCTTTGGGCTTATATCTCTTTGTTGGCTAAGGTGAGTGCATGACCATGGCTTATCTAAGCTAAGATCTCTGTTTCTGTGATATTGTGTGTTGTTTGGTTGTTTGTTTAAGGTTGTTTGTGAGTTTTTCGTAGCTCCTGAGGCTTGGATTCATTCCTGGGATTGTGTGGGACGAATAGGAGAAGTTTGGAGGCGAGATTCGAAGGCTCTGTTCGAAGGAAATCATTGTCGACACCAATGTCGTGTCGGTCGACACTAACGCGAGGACGGCTCGGGAACTTAGCGAGTGTCGGTCGACACCATGTGGAGGTGTCGGTCGACACCGTTAGGGTTTCGGGGGTATCGAGCAGGTGTCGGTCGACACCCAAGTGGTGTTGGTCGACACCAGATGTTCAGTGTCGGTCGACACCTTCTGGTATCGGTCGACACCATTCTGACAGTAACCGGATCGTGTTGGGTCACTTGTTCATGTTCCTGGTTTATTTTATTGTTGTTGTTTTTGGCATGAGAGATCTTATTGTTTGTGTGTATAGCCCAATAGATGGGAGGATTGCCTCACTGAGTATTTATCAAATACTCATGCATCTCAATTTGTGTTTGTGGTGCAGGTAAAGGCAAAGTGTGATCGTGGAATCAAGGCAATGAAGAGGAAGATGTTCTAGGGACTCGATTGGATGTTGTCTGGCATTGCTAGGTTGCTATAGTTGGGTCTTTAGAACTTATTAGGTTGTCGGTTCCTTGGTTTCCTGTTGTTTGACATTGAAATGGTTAGGATTGATTGTTGGTTATTCTATTATGGATTAATATTGGATTTTTGGTTCAGTTGGTTATTTAATTGGTCTTGTTATTCCGCTGTTGTTTGTGATTGTGGTAGGTGGCTAGTGGATATGGGACCACTAGTCATAGTTATTTATATTATTATTATTTATTATTAAAAAAAACGGGTCAAGTCGTTTCATTAATTTTGTCTAAATAAATGAGTAAATTTATAAATAATTAATATAATTGTAAATTAATATATGTTTTGTATTTGTGAAAAAAATATTGCATATGTTTATGACCCTTAAATACCCAAATTTATTTAAACTAAAAGTTTAACTTATTTATTTATTGATTACTAACTTTTTTCTATATAAAAGATAGATGAATTTATTAAAATTTATTTTGTTATTTACAAATAATGTATTATCATTTATTACAGAATCATACATTTATGGAAAGAGGATTTTAGTCCCGCACCATATATGGAGAGTATTCATTAAGCAGTGCGTTTTATGTTTCACAAGACATAACAAAAAATTAAAGCGGTTTTCCTTTTATAGTTTTTCAAAAACCGCAAAACATGTATAATTATGTGATTGGTGTATTTATTGCTGATTGTGATTTTTGGAAAAACGCCCCGCTCTATTTGGTCACCATTTAAGGCCTAAGGTTGTGATTGGGAACCAGCAGAAGCGGATTTGAAAGTGTTTTTTTTGTAAAAAACGCTTTCCTTACACCAATCACAAGTTTTTTTAATATTTACGTTTTTTTCTAAAAAAAAGAAAAAAAAAACAGATGCGTTTTTGACCTTTGGATAAAGCCTTATACCGCTTTCCTAAAGAGATGCACCATTTACTCAGCAGGTTTTCTAAAAAAACGCCAATTTCTATTTTTTATTTCTTTTTATTATAATAATAATTATTTTATCAAAAGAAGATAAATCAGACGGCTACAAGTAATATAAGGAGATGCAACTAGGGTTTAACTTCTAAGAAACATGTGGTTTGTTTTTCATATTTTCATTTAAAAAAAATTAACCAGTATTTATATGGCAATTTTAAACGTGTATACATATATTGTTTATTTGGTATGACAAAGCCTTAATAATAGAAAGAAAATATTTGCAAAAAAGAAAATAATATAGAAAGAAGATTTTCTTTATCAAAAATATTTATAACAACAAATTTTCTTAGTATATTTATTTCCTGTTTTTGTGCTTATGTTGTTAAAAGAAATTTAATAATTTTTTGATCTAACAAAAATTTTGATTAAAAATAATAAGTTTGTTGAATATTTTTCCCAACAATTTTTTTAGTCTCTTTTTAGAATATATATCTAATCAACAAATAATTTCTATTTTAATTAATAAAATAATATACATTCTGTACTGTTTATTGTTTTTTACCAATCAAACATTATTTTGTATCGCTTATTTTGGATTAACCGCACTTGTCCGGCAAATACATTTGTCCCGCACATACCGCAGTTGAACCGTACCGCACTATCAAATTGTTTGTCCCGCACTACTAAAACTGCGGTTACCATTCCGAGCCTAAGAATAAGTAACAACCAGAACAAGAAGAAAAAAAAAACAAGTTACCAATTATCTCTAGATCTTCCAATGGAAAAATGCATCATAAGTAATGACTCTGAATAGTTTTATTGCCACCGTTTAACTCTCTTTCACTCTTAACACACACGAAAGTTACGTGTTACTTACTAGCTATAATCTTTTTTCCTCAGTGAACAAAAACTGGTTTTGCTCTTGTTCTTGTACAAAATTAAATAATTAATTGTAAACAATATATACATTATGTCACATATATAAGGGACATTTAGCATGAGAATATGAACCGTAAATTGTAATGGGAAGAGCCGAAACGTCTTAACTACCTAATGAGAAAATAAAAACCTAAAGAATAATTGTTTACAACTTATACTTTTAACCCATAAACCATGAAATCGAAACTCTAATCTAATCATAAAATACTAAACCCTAACTCATATTATTGTATCAAACACGTACGGTCAAAGTCATCATCCTTATTATGGCCCTCCAAGCAAAACCCATATAGGTATTCTAAATCTATTATGTTTCTGTTTATTTTTAGTGTTTTTTTTGTGTCATCCACATATTATAATATTCAAGATTTGAACTAAGGACTTTTATCGAAGAAATTTACCATAAAAGAACTTCCTCAAACCCCCTATTATCTTTATACTAAAACGAAAGTGATCGGATCGTTCACGCAATAAAGTCGACATCACTCATGACCTCATAGTACATGAATTGTTTTGGTTAGTACGTAAACATAATATAAATTTTGTTTGCTTGTTTTGCTTTAATGTTGATATATATATATATATATATATATATATATATATATATATATATATATATATATATATATATATCACTACAATATATAAGTATATATATATAAGTTAGATTGGAATCATGTTCTCACGATCTCTACTCTGTACTCGCTTAACATTTTACTAATGTACTACATTCAATTCCACCTTCTCACACCACACCACATCAGTTAGCAAAAGAAGCAACATGATGAATATGATCACGCACAAAATCTCTTTTCTATTACTACATTCATTATTACTCTGCCTCCGTCCTCTCACCACCTTAGCCAACGGCAATTCTACCGGCATTGACCCGTGGTGCGACCAAACTCCGTACCCTTATCCGTGCAAACGCTACTTCATAAAACACAGCGGTTTTCGACAGCCAACACAATTATCCGAGTTCCGAGTACTACTCGTGGAAGCAGCCATGGCTCGGGCCGTATCCGCTCGGAACAAATTGACTAATTCCAGCAAGACTGACGGCAAGAAACAAGCCGTCTTGTCAGATTGCCTTGAACTCTTTGGAGACACTGTTATGCAGCTAAACCGCACGCTCCAGGGCGTGTCTTCAAAAACCAGTGTAGGTAAACGGTGCACTGACTTCGACGCTCAGACGTGGCTGAGCACCGCGCTTACAAACACCGAGACTTGCCGACGCGGCTCCACCGATCTCAACGTCACGGATTTTGTAACACCCATCGTTTCAAACACTAAAATCTCCCACCTCATCAGCAACTGCTTAGCCATCAATGGAGCCCTCTTGACCGCCCGAAAAAACGAGAGCGCCACCGGTGATTCGAGGGGTTTTCCAACGTGGGTTTCCGGTAAAGAGAGGAGACTTCTACAATCGCAATCGGTGCGTGCCAACATCGTGGTGGCCAAAGATGGATCAGGACATTTCAAGACGGTGCAAGCGGCTATTGACTTGGCTGGACGGAGAAAGGTGACGTCAGGGAGGTTCGTTATATACGTGAAGAGAGGAATATATCAAGAAAACATAGACGTACGTTTCAATAACGATAACGTAATGTTGATCGGAGATGGTATGAGATACACCATTATCACAGGTGGTCGAAGTGTTAAAGGAGGTTACACCACTTACAGTTCCGCCACTGCCGGTAAATTAATTAATTTTCACTAATCTTTTATTTATTTATTTTTTAGTGTGACAGCATTATTATAAGTTTATAACTATCTAGATAAACGTACCATTTATGATTTGAAGTTTTATTTCATTTTTTCCTGGAACAATTTGCTAAATTAGTAAATTGCGTGTGATCTAGGTATCGAGGGACTTCACTTCATAGCAAAAGGCATAGCGTTCCGGAACACGGCAGGTCCGGCAAAGGGACAGGCCGTGGCACTCAGGTCATCCTCAGACCTTTCAATCTTCTATAGATGCTCAATCGAAGGATACCAAGACACATTGATGGTCCATTCGCAACGCCAGTTTTACCGAGAGTGTTACATCTATGGAACAGTCGATTTCATCTTTGGAAACGCAGCCGTCGTTCTTCAAAACTGTATTATCCTCCCTCGCCGACCACTCAAAGGTCAAGCCAATGTAATAACTGCGCAAGGTCGTTCTGATCTATTTCAGAACACGGGGATCTCTATCCATAACTCAATGATCCTACCGGCTTCTGATCTAAAACCGGTGGTTCGTAGCGTTAAGACATATATGGGACGTCCTTGGATGAAGTACTCGCGCACTGTAGTTCTGAGGACGTATATAGATACTGTTGTGAGTCCCGTAGGATGGTCTACATGGACTAAAGGTTCGACATATGGTCTCGACACGCTGTTCTACGCGGAATATAAGAATATCGGACCGGCTTCATCCACGAGGTGGCGTGTCCGTTGGAAAGGGTTTCATGTGTTGAGTAAAGCTTCCGATGCATCTGCTTTTACTGTCGGAAAATTCATCGCCGGTACTGCATGGCTGCCACGCACTGGCATACCCTTCAGTTCCGGACTTTAAAGGCCGTCTTTGGTTTTTCATGCTTTAGTTTACAATGATGTAAAAGTTTGTATTTCTAAATATAATTCATTAGGAATATGAATGAACCTTAGCTTTAAGCATAATGAATTCAGTATAAGACCTTGCGGAAACAAAGATCGAAACGGGAATATTAGAAGCATGTTCTATTTAACTTAAGCAAGATCTTGTTGTATATAGGATTGTCTATTATGAGTGGTTTCTAATAGAAGATTTAATGACGTCTGCGCGTAATTAATGGACTTGTTAATTTAAACTATGTGTGCGCTTCTGTTCTTTGTTTTTACAGATTAATTGTGTGAGTAAGTGTGCATGGAACACTCAAGGGATCACATGGGTCATTATATTTTATTCTTTCGAAGTATTTTAATTAGAGAACACGAACATGCCATCTCTCTCGACAAGTTGAACGTTCATGATCATTAAATTATATAATGATCCGAAATGTGTTTTATAGCAATTCTATACTGAAAATACTCAACTTATGTTTTCAATACATAAAACTAAAATAAAAACATATATAATCAGATCTGTTCTTTATATGTGATAACGTAAAGAAAATTGCTAACTAATGAAAACACTAAAACAACAAATTAAACAATCCAGTCTTGCTGATAGTTAAAACAATGTTGACAGGTTTTGCATTCAATGTAGATTTGAGTGTGCATGATAGTTAATTATGTTGGTTGACAATATAAGTAGCATGTGAAATGAAGGATTCACATCGGCAGAGAAGAAAAAGGATATAAGCAAGTAACCAACTAAGCTTTTTATTTTAAATGACTTTTACATCTTGGATTCTAGACATAGGATGTTAATAATCATATTAAATACATAGTTAGGATGTTAATACTCATACTTAATACATAGTTAGGATGTTAATACTCATATTTAATACCTTCAAGTGAGGATTTTTAATTGTTGTCGGATTTTTAAATTTTTAATTTCAGTATTCAAGATCTCGTACGGCGTTCTTCTAGGAAAAGTATAATTGTTTAAGAATTTCTTGTTCCTTACTGATTTTTCAATAACTTTTTAGTCAAATTACGAAGACGTCATAATTCTTAAAAAAAAGAAAAGTTGAGTGACATCTTTGTAATTGTTTAATTAATCAAACTTTTATCTACTATACTAACAAAATGTTATCAACTATTACAAAAGTTAGAACTTTGAAAACGAGTTATTGTTGCTTTTATTACTAGTACCAGATGTCAAATAATGAGAAAATTCTTACTTTTATCGTTCCTTTTTATCAAGCGTTTTGAAACATCGTGTAAGAAACATAGCAATACATGGAGGGCCATTATAAAAGATAAGTAAAAGAGAACTAAACACGTAATTATAAAGTTTTTGATCATATCATCAGTTGTTTATAACATGCACGATTTTAACTCCAATTTACATAAGGATTTTTTTTAAGAAGCCAATATTACAAAAAAAAACAACAATTTATTGGTTAAAGTGTATGAGTATATATCCTGAAGAACCCCTAAAACAATACCTTTATTACTAAAATTAAGTGATAGTATCGTTCACGCAATAAGAAGACAGCAGCCATCGAGCTAGCAAAGGTAGATCTCATTCATAACCTCACAATATAAATTTTGTTTGCTTGTTTCGCTTTAAATTTCAATACCACCACAATATATAATTGTAGATTTAAGATATAGATTGGAGTCATGTTCCCACTCTCTAGTCTCTAGCTATTACCTTGAATTACATTCGATTCCACCCTCTCTCACAGTACCAAAACCACATCAAGATGATGTTGCCAAAATTCTCTTTTCTATCTCTACATTTACTATTACTATCACTACTCTGCCTCCGTCCTCTCACCACCTTAGCCGATGGCAATTCCACAACCGGTCAAGGTATTGACCGGTGGTGTGACAAAACTCCATACCCGGATCCATGCAAATGCTACTTCAAGAACCACAATGGTTTTCGACAGCCGACACAACTATCCGAGTTCCGAGTAATGCTGGTGCAAGCAGCCATTGATCGGGCCGTATCAGCAAGGGACGAGTTGACTAATTCCGGGCAGAACTGCACAGATTGCAAGAAACAAGCTGTTTTGACAGACTGCATTGACCTCTACGGAGACACGATCATGCAACTAAACCGGACGCTGCAAGGCGTGTCTCCAAAAGCCATTGAACGGTGCACCGACTTCGACGCTCAAACATGGCTGAGTACCGCACTTACCAACACAGAGACTTGCCGACGCGGCTCAACCGATTTCAACGTCTCAGATTTCATCACACCCATCGTTTCAAACACCAAAATCTCCAACCTCATCAGTAACTGCTTAGCCGTCAACGGAGCCCTCTTGCCCGCCGTGAACAACGGAACCACCACCGCTGATTTTCCCACGTGGGTTTCCGGTAAAGATAGAAGACTTTTGAGAACCGTTCGAGCCAACCTCGTGGTGGCTAAAGACGGATCGGGACAGTTCAATACGGTGCAAGCGGCTATTGACGTGGCTGGACGAAGAAGGTCAATGTCAAAGAGATTCGTAATATATGTGAAAAGAGGGATATATCAAGAAAACATAAACGTACGTCTCAATAATGATAACATAATGTTGGTCGGAGATGGAATGAGATCCACCATTATCACCGGTGGTCGAAGTGTCCAAGGAGGTTACACCACTTACAACTCCGCTACTGCCGGTAAATAATTTAATTGTTTTCATTAATTTCTAATTAGTAGATTGGATCTAACAAGTGATCTATGTCATTTAATGAAAAAATAAATCGAATATTCCGTAGTACGACTTGAGTTTTCCAATCGATAAGATTCATGGCGGAGACGTCCAAAGTAAATCATACATTGGGATCGTAATCAGTTATTATCATTAGTTCATTACTTAAAAAGTTATAAAATATATCTATATAATAAACAAACGTAACCGTTGTTTTTTTTTTCCCCCGCAAAATGTGTAAGCGTTACCATTTAAAAGATTCTATGTCATTTTTTCTCTCATTGTGAAACAGTTGTCTTACATTGCGTGTGATCCAGGTATTGAGGGACTTCACTTCATTGCCAAAGGCATAGCGTTTCAGAATACAGCTGGTCCAGCCAAGGGACAAGCCGTGGCACTTCGGTCATCGTCCGACCTCTCAATCTTCTACAAATGTTCGATTGAAGGATACCAAGACACACTGATGGTCCATTCTCAACGCCAGTTTTACCGCGAGTGCTACATCTATGGAACAGTCGATTTCATCTTCGGAAATGCAGCTGCCGTTTTCCAAAATTGTCTCATCCTCCCTCGTCGGCCACTTAAAGGTCAAGCCAATGTAATAACCGCACAAGGTCGTGCTGATCCGTTCCAGAACACAGGGATCTCTATCCATAACTCACAAATCATACCGGCTCCTGATCTAAAACCGGTG
The DNA here is from genome assembly GCF_000633955.1 of Camelina sativa. Taxonomy (NCBI): domain Eukaryota; kingdom Viridiplantae; phylum Streptophyta; class Magnoliopsida; order Brassicales; family Brassicaceae; genus Camelina; species Camelina sativa. The sequence continues at coordinate 11,467,645 of NC_025702.1, read as the reverse complement.
CTCAGTAGCGTTAAGACTTATATGGGCCGGCCTTGGATGAAGTACTCACGCACTGTAGTTCTTCAGACGTATATAGATACTGTTGTGAGTCCGGTCGGGTGGTCACCGTGGATTGAAGGTTCGGTGTTTGGTCTTGACACTCTGTTCTACGCAGAGTATAAGAATACCGGACCAGCTTCATCCACAAGGTGGCGTGTCCGTTGGAAAGGGTTTCATGTGTTGGGTAGAGCTTCCGATGCATCTGCTTTCACTGTTGGGAAATTCATCGCCGGGGCTGCGTGGCTCCCACGCACGGGAATACCCTTCACTTCCGGGCTCTAGAGGCAGTCTTTGGTTTATCCGTACTTAAAATTACAATAAATAAATTTTAAACTTTTGAATATAAGTCAGTATGCATATCATGAAACTTTAAGTTTTAGCTATAGATGAAGAACCGAGCTTTCAGTTCAAGACACTGCGAAAACGAGTATACAAATCATGTCCTATTATTATTTTCATTTGACATTCAGGAATGGAACATGACGGATCACAATGAGATTCTCGTCCTGTGCCGTCCCAAAATGTGATCCTAATGATTGTCCCAATTAATATTGCTTATCTCTGATACTAAGGACACGAGGATAATGGTAGATATTAATGTAGAATATCCACAAAAGAGAGCTTTAGATACAGTTGCAAAGAGTTGAACAAGGATCATGATTGAACTCCAAATAACCTATATAACTACGAAGAACAAAGCCTTAGACACAAACGCATCTGAGTACCTAAAAATCAATAAAATGAGAGAAACACAACGAATTCAACAGTTGGATATATTCTCCATCTACATCCCTAACCAATGGGAAATCAGAATACCAGACAAGAGTAGATTCGCAGATGATGCAACGGAATCAGCAGAAAGACCAAGACGAGGCAAGAAATATAATCATCATGCTGAAAATTAGTTTCAACGGTCCATTTGGTATTGATTTTGCAGCAGAGCTGTGATGTTGTTCCCTGCAAGAAATTAACAAAGCAGAGTTACTTAGTTTTTTTTTTCATAATCTGAAGGTTAAACTACAGAAGGAGAGAGTGAAGTTTCTGATCCTTACTTTTGCAAGTTCTGAAGAGCACCACAGTACAGGACATTTGGGGGCGGATCCATTTCCGTACTTCCGTTCTCCTCGGGATTTAGAATTCGCATGTATGTTTCTTGGCCAAGATACCATCTGTCAAGATTCTCAACTCGGATATTCCAAACTCCGACATTATCGAGGGAAACAAGTACAGCAGTCCATGCCCCTGGATAAACCTGAAGCAAACATTTGAAAAAAAAATCCAATTAGGTAAATATGCTGACCAATATTATAATAAGTACAGTTGGTGAACAAAGACAGATTGCAAATGAGAAACAACCTCAACCGTGCTTCGTGATATTGCATCCCAGTTGTTATATGAACCTTTCCTGTCTTCTGACCATATACCAAAGTCCATCCTGGAATACCAAATTTTGAAAATCCACGTTAGAGCAGTGAAACTGATCGAAAATATAATATATGTACCCAGGAGTGGCATGATTTACTTACCCAACCACGTAAAACGAATATCCGTCCATATGAAAGCTCTGGATTTTGGTGTCATTGTTCTGGAAGATAACTTGTATAAAGCCCTTGTATGTAGCGTTGATGATAGAATTGTCTAGTCGTGGATGCCTATCATCAAGTGGTCTGTCTGGGAAATCTAACTTATAATCTCCTTTCACTTTATGGTGGTCTGCAAGCCTCATGGGGGTGCTTGGATTGACAAATGAAATACCATTAAGCGTTGCACGAACTTTCCCATTGATTTCTGTTGGAGGCAAACTCCTCAAGATGTATGTGCTTGTTATATTTATCTGTCCGTAGTGAAATGATCCTTGCGGATTTGGACGAGCTCCACCTGCAGATGTGTTTTGCCTGCAAATGAAAAGCATAAGGATTACATTTACATGGCTACAGGCTCAATTCAAATATTCACTTGCTTGAAGAGTTTTCTAGACATACTTTATGGCTCTTGGTTGGTTCATTGCGGACCAAGGGTGATAAACGTCAGTTGCTGGAACTGGCAAAGGACCAGAAGCAGGTCCTTTGGAATTGGAATAATGGAGAATGCCAACACCTGTGACTCTTTGCCACACTGTTTCATTAACAAATCTAGCACTCGCCACAATGTAGTAGTCGCTTGTAGCGTTTTGGTCCATGGTGACCAAGAAAGAGTAAGACTGTCCCACGTGAACATCGAAATCTGTGAAGTTCATTTGGGAGGTGTACCGACCCTCAGTTTCAATCAAAAGCAATTTGTGGTTCTGAATCCTGAAGTTCAAGCTTGTCGAGATACCAACATTGTGAACGCGGATCCTGTATGTTTTCCCTGAAAAATGTAACTCGAATGAAGTAAGAGGGAATAAATCTAAAAGCCAACTTTGATTTGCAATACAATGACAGAACAAAGAGCTGAAACTGGAGATCCAGTACTGCACAAAACTCCTCAACCAAAATTCGAATAAGAAGCAAACTGGAACAGAATGTAAGCAAAGTTGCAATACAACTCTCAAAATGTTACCTGGATCAACATTAATGGTTTCATGTTCAATTCCATCAGGGACACTGCTATTGTACTTGAAAGGACCCTTCCCATTGATGAGAACTCCATCCGGCATCCCAAGTTCTTTACCAGAGTCAAGTAGACTCCTTAATGCCTAAAACAAAACAGAGTTTCACATATGTAAACACACTGAAACTTATAATCAACAAGAAAATAAACACCCAGTACTACACACTTACTGTATGGTTCTGAGTATACCAATCACCAATAATGAAGATGATTTCTCCATCAGGCTTAGGGAAAGGGATAGGGACAAGGTCACGGTTGTTGATTATGATAGCACCAAAACCACCAGAAGCTCTCTGAAAGTTAAGTGAAGGAGAGTAGAAATAACTTCCAATCTGATCTTTCAACTGAAAATCATAAGTGAAGTTCCATTTAGGAGGAATTGGACAGTTTGTGCCAAGAACACCGTCTTGCCACGAGTCACGCCGCATCTGAACACCAGGCCTACCCAAAAAAAATTTCAAAAAAAATGTCAGGAATCATCACACATAAAGCAGAGGCTCATCCAAATGAAAAAAAAAAAGTGCCACAGAGTAATGTTTTAAAAGGATCATCACCAAGTGAGTAAAAGAGGCTCATCCAAATGATTGATTACGTTAACATCAACATTGTAGTTCGTAGTCGCATTAATCACAGGACCTGGAAATTTCCCATTGACGGCTATAACCTACAAAGGAACAACAATATAATCAGATACATCATTTGCAAAACTCCAAATCCCAAATCAACATGTAAAGATAACAACAGTTCGTCTTCTTAGATCAAAGAACAAGTTAAACGTCAAAATCAAATTAGGTGATGAAACGAAGAAGCAGATCATCATCACTCGCTTAAAAAAAAAACCCCAGTAACCAACCAACCACCTCCGACGAACGAACGAACCGTAATGTTTAGATCTCCAGAGCAAACAACTACGATATGATTTTTTAGCAAAATCAACTAGATTTTAACACCTAAGATGATCTGATTACGTCAACTTAAACCTCAATTTCACATGGAAAAGCAAAAAAAAAAAAAAAAAAAAAGAGAGGGTTTAGGGCGAAAGGAGACCTGTTGAGGAACACCGAGAGGAGAAGCGGTGATGTACGACAGAGTGAAATCGTAAGAGACGTAAGGATCACCAGCGAGAGAGAAGCCAAAGAGAAGAGCCAAGCAGACGAAAACCAAAAACCGCGAGACAAAATCAGTAGCCGCCATTTGTGAGAAAATCTAGGTTTCTTCAGTCGATGATGATCTTCGGTTACAGAAACGACAATTATCTGAGCAACCAAAAAAAAAAAAAAATCGAAGACGAAGAAGCAAAAAGGAGGAAGATGAAGAGTGTGTAAAGTGTGTGTGTGTGGGTTTTTGAAACTGCTCTGACAAAGAGAAAGAGAGATTGAAGAACAAAAATACTAATAATTAATGTGACAAACCAATATAAAGAACGAGTTTTATTTTTTTTTGTTGATGATACTAAAACGCGTATTAATTAATTTACTGGTTTACCGAATTAACCGGTTTGTAAAACGGTTAAACAAATGTGTGTGAAATTATAGATATTTAACCGGTTTATTTTTTTTTCACTTTCTAATTTCGATTGATTACCTACCATTAACGATGGGTAAATTGTGATTAGTTGAGGAAGCTTCCATAAAAGATTTGATTTTTGTTAGTGTTTTTGTGGTAGAAAATAATTGTGTGCTATGATTGTGTTTTACGACATTTTGGGTTATAAATGTTTGTAGATTGCACTTACTAATACAAAATTTCTAATCTAGAGATACTCTTCTTTTTGTAAATGTTTGTTGACAAAAAAAAAAAATATATATATATACGTTTTGGGATTGTGAGAGGATCCTACGATGCTAAAAGTCACGATACACCCAACTCATATATTCCTGTAGATAGATATGTGTATTTTATAGTATGTGTATATATATTCTAATGTACTTTGTGTTTTAGAATATTATTGCAAAGTGTTATTAAGGAAAGAAAATAAAAATTCTAACAACTAATATTTTTTTCCAAAGTCTAATTTAATGAAAAATATATTCATGATTTTAGCGATGCAGAAAAATAATTTCCTATTAATTAATTAATTAATGTTGGCCACATCCCACATGCTAATTTATATTTGCTCTGTAATTTCCAACCAAGACTACTTTTTTATGGTAGTATATATCTAAAAAGGCTGTAACGTATATATATGGGATTTTAACGATTAAAGAAATTTATTTCTTAATAAAATACTTTCCTTAAGTTATATTACTACTAAAATAACCTGAAATTAATACACATCACAGAAATATTTGTCTCAATCTACTAGTAGTAATATTTTAAAGTCAAATAATTAATTACAACAAAAGGATTTACACAAAATGATACAGATTGAGAAAATACATGAAAATCAAGTTTTCAAATTATTCCATTTTGTTTTTGTTTCTTTGTTCTTTCGTTACATTTTATCTGATCTTTCTAATTTCTAAAAACGTACCACATTTTCCCTACGTCGCCGTTGGGTTGGGCCTAGTATCTATAATGGGGACAATCTCTGCCAAATTTTTTTTTCCCTAAAAGTAAAAGTGACAGAGGAAAAAAAAGTGGACTCAGCCACTCTAGTAACTTTGTAAGCAACTGCAAAACCAAATTCGTGTACGCATAAAAGACACACTTAGAAAAAGTTCAATACAAAAAAAGAAAAGCGAAACATATAAGTGAAGGGTACAAGTTTTGCCTCGTCCCGTAATGTTTGTCCACGAGCTTTTATTTTAATATGCATACAAATGACATAAAGATGATTATGACGAGAGATTCAAATTAAGGCAGGGACTACTGAGTAAAGAACCGAGCATGAACCCTTTTCTCTAAAATCCCCAAGGCCTCGGAAGATTTGATGCAAATGGGTGTCTTGTACTGAGTCGAAGAAGCGCCTTGGTTGATGAAAAACTCCATGACAGCATCAAAAGATCCTTGTTGCACCACCCTTATCTCGAGAGCTCCAATTGATCCTTCTCTACTCCTATAGTCTCTATAATAACTGTTCAGTGATTCTTCCACCACATAACAACATTCTGCTAAAACCTTGTTATCAAGTTCAGCAATGTCGTCGTTGTTGTTGTATTTGGCTTTGAGTTCCCAGTAAAGAACATAGTGACCTGGACTAGTAGAAATATCCGCATAGCTTGTGAAGTCCATTAGCATCAAATTTGATGATTCAAGAACAATTTTTGCATGTGTCACCCCATTTAAAAGGTCTTCATCTGTCGTTGTCTCCATATTAACACTTAGAGTCAGATTTCCTCTACGCACAAATCTAAACTGAGGTGCACTATTGTAAAATCCAGTCACCTGTAGAATATCACCCATCTTATATCTGTGTAGGCCTAGCAAAAACAAAAACAAAAATATTAATCGATTAGTAAACATAATATATATATATACACACACAATTTTGGTCAAGAAAAGGTTTATTAACTCACCGGAATGATTTGTGACCAAAGGCTCGTAAAAGCACCCTAACTTGACATCCACAAGATCAACAATTTCGACTTTGTCACCCGCGTCAACAAGTAGGAACTCAAAATATGAAAAGTTGGGCAGAAATGTGTATGACACATCTTCAGGTTTGCAAAGAGGATTCATATTAATCCCAAACATAGTTTCTGAAGATACGTAACTCGACGAAATCAATGGCAGCTTGTTAGAGTAAAACTCTACTGTTGGGATGTGTTGAGCCATTTGACCAGTTGCAATGCTTTCAATGAATTTGGTTTTAGGCCAAAGTCTTGGGATTATACCTTCCCATGATTTCTTGATGCACTCGTTTTCTATGAGATCAGCCAATTTAGGATTAGGTTCTCCAAGAATCTTTGAAACACATTCCCTACAACTAATATCAGTGATCCACTCGCTAAGATGACCAGAACGGATATTAGTGCAAATTTCTTTCCAAAACTTCTCAAGAAAAACGATTGCTCGGATCAAAACAGAAACAAAGGCGGCACCAACCTTCACAACCTCGTTTCTTTGAACAATGCCACATAGAAGATGACAGTACAAAGTCTGATTGGTGTCTGGACACAATATGACTTCGTCAGGGCTAGTGAATGACCAATTCCAACATGGTGATCGGTTCTTGAAATAATCACTCTTGAAGAAGCTTGTTGTCGCAGCTGCTGATAGCAAACCAGAAGGAGTTGTCTTCTCTGGTGTACAAAAGTTAAACACCATCCCCTTTCCATGCTCAAGACCATCTATATGCCTATGAAACCAAAAGAGAGACTTCCATCATTGATTTTACAAATATATAATAAAATGTTTATATTTTTTAAAACACAATTGTGCTATTATTATTACTTGCTTATAACGAGCGAGCGGTAATAATAGATGAATTTGAGGTTTTCCAAGTACTTGTTGTTACGAGGAAACATCTTCCGTGTTACTCCGGACGTTCCGGAACTACATCAAAAAAACCATTAGAGTCTTGAGTATCAAACATCAGTACTCACATTGATCAAATAACAACCACTGATAATATAAAAGCCAAGAAATATAAATTATGAACCTTAGAAGGAATCCTTTGATGGGTTTGCCAGAAATAATATCAGAGGACTCTCCATTCGCGACACGGTCGATAAAAGGCTTCACATCCTCGTAGGACACCACGGGAACGTTCGTCTTGAAAAGCTCTTTATCATAGCTCCCATGGAGAAAACGTCGAAGATACTCGGTGTTAGCATTAAAAGTGAGTATCTCCTCCAATACATTGTTTTGTATTTGCTTCACATTGGACGTCAAGTCCTCCAAAATCTTCTCGTCTAATCCCTCAATGAAATCAGAGCATAAACTCATATTTGGCTGTCTTTTAGTTCACCTGAAGACAAGATTTGAACTCTTGGCTCTTTAAATAGAAATAATGGGGTCATACCATAGACATCGACATATTGCTACTTTATATCCAGGAGTTCATGACTATTATTTATCTATTTCTTAGTAATTTGTTTTTCTTTTCGTTTTGTTTCCAATAGTATAAAATAAAACAATTTACGTCTTTCAAGTTCAACATATATATAAGTTATAACAATGGCCATATATATGTCTACTATATACGAGACACTCGTACTAAGAATACATATCAATACAATAAAACTTCTTTGTTTTTCATCAGAGCATGACACCTCAACTTTTGTATTGAAACAGAGAATGACACATCAATTAAAATGAATACTCAATCAAATTAAGACAATTAATACAACTAAGCACAATATTTGGTGACTAGATTTCCCGTCGAAGGAATAAAAGTATTTTTTTCCGATTCGCGACTTTGCTGTTCATCCCATGGCTCTCTCTACGAATCTGAGCAGATCTGACATTGATGTTAGCCCCATCGTTGGTCGATCGGTTGTGGTGGATTGCTTCTTTTTCTCCACCATCATTACCAACGATGATGGATTACCACTTACAGCTTCGTAGTGGTTCGTCTCAGCTCACTTTGATAAATCACTGGTTTCAATTTTCAGTTAAATTTAGGTTACTATTTGGTTAAAACTGAATGTTTATATTGTGTTGAAATTGATTGTTTTTGTTGTTTCATGATGAATTTAGGTTACAATTTCTTCTAGCTCGTAGTATGGTTTTGTGAAGCTGGTCCTAAAACAGTGGTATGGATTTTAACTCGGGGATCGAGTAAGTACAACGGTGCAATTTTCTGCCTTTATCACAATACGACATTGTCGAGGTTCGCATCAGCTCTATTTTATGCATCACTGGTTTTGATTTCAGTTCAATTTGTGGTCTATTCTTTTTTTTTAGAATTCAAGCACAATTATATTTTTTCAATAATTTAATATATCTAAAATAATTATAAAAAGTATCCCGCGGCGTAGCGCGAATCTAACCTAGTCTTATATAATAAAAGAAGGTTTTTTCTAACTTTGCCTAACAAAATGTGACATTTGACACTCTACTTTTGTGACACATGTCATTTTCATTAATTTTAAATTTAACATTCTATTTTTTATTTAACTTTATTTAATTTGTATTTTATGTGGTGTATAGTTTATTAAAAAAAGATAATTGTTGTAAAGTTTATTTTTTTTTTCAACATTATTAGAAAAATATATTCCTTCCATTTTTTAGTTTTAGCATTTAATATATTTAATAATGAAATCATACACTATAGAAAAAAAATACTGATCAGCACAACTAAAAAATATAAACAAATTGAAACCAAATAAAAATAGAAAATGGTTTCATACTTTTAAAGTAAAAACTGAAACCAAATTAATTTATGATAGACTAATTTAAAAATATAGAAGAGTTTCTAATATATATATATATACATATATCACATTATCTTCAATAATCATATATAATGTATTAAAGACACAACTCAAATTTGTATTTAATAGTATTCTATAAGTTACAGTTTGACTGTTTTTAAAACATATGTACTAAAAAAAATGATATCATAACATAATTGTTTTATCTCCCCCATAAAATAACAGAAAACAATAGTTTCAAAATTAATTTATTATTAATTATACTATTTATTTTAAAATAATTAGAAATAGAGACAATTTCTAGAAATAAAACATATTTATATTGTGAAAAAAACTTATTTATATTAAATTTAGGACACTTTTATTTTCATGAATTTTAGAAATAATTAGTTATACTTAGAGTATAAGATATTTGTTTTGTGATATCGTTTCAATAAATTATTTTAAAATTGACTTATAATATTATAAAATTATTTGCTATTAACTATTACTTTTATATATGAAAATAAAATTAATATATAAGACAACATAATTTATCTATCAAAGTAAGGTCTTACACCTTTTTTTTTCTTAGAATACTTATCAGTTTTTTTTTCCTAAAAAACCAAACTATAAATATATTATTTTTTCTTAATTATTTAACGAACATACAAAATTTAATTAACTTTGTTGTAATTAATTGTCCTATTACTATAAAATGGTTTCATACATTTCAAAGTAAAAACTGAAACCAAATTAATTTATGATAGACTAATTTAAAAATATAAAAGATTTTCTAATATATAAAAAACTCACATTATATTCAATAATCATATATATTGTATTAAAGACACAACTCAAATTTGTATTTAATAGTAATTTATAAGTTACAGTTTGATTGTCTTTAATACATATGTACTAAAAAAACATAATGGTATCATAACATAATTGCTTTATCACCCTATGATATAACAGAAAATAATAATTTCAAAAAATTAATTTATTGTTAATTATATTAAAATGATTAGAAATAGAGACAATATATGGAAAATAAAATAATATATTAAATTTCACACACTTTTATTTTCACGATTTTTTATAAAAACTGGTTAAACTTATAGTATAAGATATTTGTTTTGTGATATCGTTTTAATAAATTAGTTTAAAATTGACTTATCATATATAAAAATATTTTTTTGTTAACTATTACTTTTAGATGATGACAATAAAATTAATATATAGGATAACATAAAATTATCTATCAAAAGAATTAAGTAAGATCTTACATTTTTCTTTCTAGACTACTTCTCAGTTTTTTTTTCCAAAAAGAAAACAATATAGAAAAATATAATTTATCTTAACTATTTAACGGAAATATCATATATAGTTGACTTTGCTATAAGTAATGGTCTTATTACTAGAGTAACATACTGTTTAAATAATTTCAACAATATATTATAATCAAAAATATTTAGTAATATGTACTTTAATTGTAGTTGAACCGTAGTATTATGAATATTATTTTTTAAGACATATATTAACAATTACATTCGTACATTTCATATATAATTGAATAGAAACTTCATTTTATGTTTCAAGTTAATAATGCATACATAAACCACACATCGCGTGAGTTACTTTCTAGTAATATATATACATCACATTCTCAATTTCCAGATTTTATAGTTAAAAATAATAACTTACATGGGCGAATTGTGTGAAGGCTTTATAGCAAAAACTCATGTAAATTTTCGAGACATTCAATTTGTGTCCACATAAATTAGACCCAAGAGACAACAACAAAAAAAGGAAGTTTTTTTAACCCATGATAACAAATAAATGTTTAAACTAATTATTGATATCAACAATAACCTTACTACCGTCACCAATACCAAATTACCGTCACCAAACATGAAGTTTCTTTGTTTTTTTTATATCGTATGGTCATTAATTATTTACTCTAATCATAAATTTCAAAAAGCTTTTTCTGATTAATTCATCATCAATAAAATTATGAATGCGTATAAGATTTTCCTACTTTCTAGGATGTTGTCGTCTGTTTTAATATGATATTATTAAGTTTTTAATGATTTGTTTGATTTTTGTCATCGGATCAAACAAAACATGCATGTTTCCCTGTGATATTATTAAGTTTATAAACATCTGAAACAAAACGGAGTTACTGATTTGTACGAGTGGGTACGTAGCTTGTGAATCATGCATTCTCCATGTTTATAAAAATTATTCAAGTACAACAAAAAGTCTCTCAAGTGGGGAAAAACATTTCTATTTGTTTGACTAGAGTATACTATACTGTAGTTCGATCTTAGGGAAACATGTGAAACAATCAGAAAATACGGTAAGCTATACCCATATAAAATATTGAGCCGGGCCTGGCTATACCTACCACAAAATGCTTCATGTGTGTAACAAAAATATAAATGTGCGCGCATGAGTGTAAAACTTAAGTACGAATCTTCACTGATAAATGTGTCTGAGATTGGTTGCCAAAAACGAAATGTGTGTGATCGAGTAAATCGTACGAGTCTTAGTTTAACTATTTAAACTTAACTAATCGATCAAGTTCCCATGCACCTATGACCTACCTTTACGTAAAGCGCACGGTTGAACAAATGCACGCTATTCCAACTCACATACCACATGTTAATAGACTTGGTTAATGCGCAGTTTTGAGTTTTCCATGTAAGAAACCGTCGAAGTCCTTGAAAAATGGAGCTAAACATCGGTTATACTATTAAATAGAGTTATTATAATAATTACTAAGACAAATAGCAGTATTAAGTAATGGCATAAGAATTATTTTGTTTTTAATATGTGTGCATAACCTTAAACATGAAACTTTATGAAACAGATAGTATTATTAAACTAGGGATTGCTAAATAAACAATTAATTTATGATTCATAAATGATTACAAATTTACCAAATTTTAATGTAAGATGCCATTTTTCAATGTATCTCTCATGATTTTATTTATATATACATTTAGCAGATAAACCCTAGAGTTGGAACCTATTTATAAGGATGTCATTAGCATTAAATAGTTAATTTAAAAAATAAATTAACTCTATCTATATTCGAATTTTATTTATAGAAACTAAATGTTTTACATCAATTCGGTTTACTGTTATAGGAACAAATCCCATTAATTTCGGTGTAATTGTTCTACATAAATTCTGAATTTAAAAAATTATTCAAAAAAAACTAACTGTATGATTTTGAAATAATTGCCATTCAATTTGATATATTCAAGGCAATGATAAATAAAATATAAAAATAATTGCTTGCTCAGAAATTTATTTTTATTACGTATTTAAAACTAATCCTCCTAATCCTTTTGATCCGCTATATCCCATTAGTAAAAAAAAAAAAAGAACACATTGTACTAGAACGATAACATGACAAAATCTGATTTTACGCTTCTTTCTCTGTTATAGATCTTCAATGCATATTTTTTTAATAGATTTTTCTATTCTTCGTATGTTGATTATTGATTGACAATATTGTTGTGTTAATGTCGATAGTAATAAAGTGCTCAATTTCAAAATAGTTCTATTTCTGAAACAACCTGACCCGTTTATATATATATATATATATATCAGAATTAATCATCCCATAATACTTAACTAAACCAGTCAAAACCACAAACCATCATACAACCAATATGCACAGCGGAAACATACCAACAACAGGAACATTCCTAACCATTCTAACCAACAACCTAGCATGCTACTAAACCAGATTCCAACATTAATAAATATAACCAAGACCAACAACACATAACCGAGACCCTAGATCATCCTCTCACTCATCGCCATGATTCCACGCCACATACCTGCACACTACAAACAACAATTAAGATGCGTAAGTATTATCACAAATACTTAATGAGGCAATCCTCCTATCTAGTGGACTATACACACAAGCAACTGAAAAACCAATGTTTAACAAACATCACTCAAACACAAACAAAGCAGGAAAACAAGTATCAGCCGCTACTGAAAAGAATGGTGTCGACCGACACTACCCTCAGTGTGGATCGACACCGACTACGCAGACACGTTCTGCTTGAAGCCAAAAGTCGAAGAACCGCTTCCCAAAACCTCAAAACCGTCCGAAACTCACCCAAAGGTCCTGGAAACTCAAGGAAACCACAACCCAACCAAGAAAACACCAGAAACAGCCATAAATCAAGCAAAACAAAGGATTTTCAGGCTTAGATCAGTCATAGTCATGCACTCACCTCTTTGCAGGAATTTTCTGACCCACAACAACGAATCCAACATCTTGGAAGGCTTCTCCTTCGTTTCTAGCACCAGATCTCCACTCCACAGAAACAGATCTCACCAAATAAGCCTAGAATCTCCAAGGTCTCCTAATAACACACTCTCTTCTCTCTTTTCTCTCTATTTTCTCTCTGGAACAGGTAAAAGTGGCTTTACCGAAACCGTCAGGTCTTCTCACATAAATACCCTGGTTTGGGATTCCACTTCAACCAAACTGCTCGAATTCGACGATTTAAATCAATCAGGTCAAACCAGAAATTGTTGGTGTTGATCGACACCCATCCACAAAACCCACAATTTGGTTCGCAGATGTTACAATTTCTAACAATTTTTCTTTTGTTTGTGTTTTGGAATTTTTTTGTGTGTGTTTGTGACTTTATTATCAGGAAACCTAAGATGTAATCACAAAAGATGTGGCATTTAAGTTATTTTGACATCTCAAAGCCTCTTTAAAGTGGAGTTATGTCGTGTCTATCTCGCCAAAGAAAAAGTGGAGTTATAGTATGTATGTATATATTAATGTGATATATTGGTGAAAATCTGAAATTATCAGGTTATCTAGATATAATTATTATATATAAAATACCAAAATCATGAAAATACTAATGAGTCTTTTAGTTATTTCCTAATTTTTATTTGAACTCTCATGTATCAAATAAGATATAAATTTTAATAAAATATTTAGTTGTAAAAATTATTTTACTTGATAAAAATTTGAAAATTTGATTTGATAAAAAGTGATTTTTAGCCTCACATACTATTTTTACTTTAATGGATTTCGTATGATAAGTTTTTGTGGATTAAAAATCTTTGAACTTGTTGCGTGACCGCCTAGCATGTCAGATTTGACTATAGAACTATTAGTTTATTTCATATACTATAGATTTGTAATGATAGTTTAGAAAATTAACTTATAGATTATTTAGTATATGAACTACAAAATATTACACATGCTATAACACATTATTAATATTCCAAAACAATAATATACACTAAAATACCATATAGGCATATACCTCTGTTTAATTCTATAAAACAAAACAAATCTAAAATTTTATATTCTATCTATTAACAAAATTGATGTAATTAGGTTATAAATTGTATAAAACATAAGAAGAAGAAAATACATTTAAACAAAATTATAAATTAATTTTGAAAAAGTTAATTAATTGGGAATTTGAAAACTAGATAAATCAAAAATTATTATTTTAAATATAATAATTTATAATTTAATCCCGCAGTGTACCGCGGGTGAAAACCTAGTATATTTTAAAATTTTAAATTATGCTATGACATCTATTTTTTTAAAAAAAATAGCTATGAAATCTATGATATACTAATAAAATAAAAATACTAAAATAATAAAAATTGATATGAAAATGATTTAAAATTAAAACCAATAAAACATAAGATTTTTTTTTGGTCAAGATATTAATTGGACCTATGAACTTAAAATATCATGATACAATTGTCATTTGCTTTGTTTGGCGTCTCTTGTTCATCTTGTTCCTTTCATTTTAAAAGGCTTATTATCTTAGATGTAAATATTCCTCTTTTGTCGGGAATATGTTTTAATTTATAATTTGATAAAAATACACTATATCAATTTATAGAATATGCAAAAAAATCTAATTACATTGTAATTTTTGCCAATATTCAGCTGAAAATTAAATATACGGTAACATTTATTTAATTAACATAATTTAATGAATTAAATCATATGTTTGGACTTCCTAATTGCTATAACATGTTTCATATATAAACCAAGCAAAAGCATGTAAATAAAATAATTTTAGATATTTTAAATACTGTATAGATGTTTCACTCATAACCGCTTTTTCTGATTAGGCGTTGAGTCACCGCCCACTTACCGTCTAACGCTTTCTTGAACACTGCTCATAATCTTTCTATATCAAGTATCATTTACTTGACATATATGCTTATGATGACTTTCTAGTTTCTACTAATCTTGTGTGTTCTTGTGTCAAAGTAAAATATGCAAAGGATCATCAAAAGAAGTAAAATACATATTTTTCATTCAGTATAGCTCCCAATGTAATCTTGTATTTAAATATAGTTACCAAAACTGAAAATGATGAAACTAATTAGTTTTCCCTTAAATAGTATGCATTTTAGAAAAATTAGTGATTTTTTTTAATATAATTGTGAATGATTTCTTACTATTTAATATTGAGATGATTTTTATTAAAATAAAATAAAAAATTTGGAGGTGATATGCACTATATGGATTTTATTTTAATTCTTCATATTCAATGAATTTCCCTACACAGTAGAAATTGATTGACCATGAATCTTCTAATATGCATAAATGTATAGGGGTAAACAGATATATGAACTTGCCAAATTAATTTTTATAGTCAAACTTTCTTCATAAGTCTTTTTTTTTCTACAAGTAAATACACCAAAACATGGAACCCACAAAACCAATTCTTTAAAACAATGCAAAACTCTTTTCTGTTTATTCATCAAAACAAAGATTTCAACTCCATACAATTTGAACCCACAAAACCAATTCTTTTTGAAACTTGTGAAAAACATGAAACTAAAACAAACCAAAGTGTTGATCTTCTTGGTAGTCCTATTTTTGGCATCTATCATCCGACCATCGGAATCACATCCACCAGAAGTTTATTGCATGACAGACAGGATATACAAAGTGCCGGGATGTTACGATGCGTTGAAGATAGCGGTATTAGACAGAGACATTAGATGGTTATCAGTTGAGTGTTGCAGAGCAGTATTCGCAACACTTCCTCCTACTTGTTTACTGAAAGTCAAGGGTGACGTAATTTTACCAATGACTAGCTTCAGAGAAATTTGTGATTTTGCGGTCCCTGCAGCTGCACAACCTAGTTCATGATTTATGTTTGGTGTATCTTTCAATAATAAATGATAATAAACAAGAGATGAAGCGAAGTGATTACAATTAAATTATTAGTTTTACCAATTCCGAACATCGACACTTGTTTAATTAACAGAAATTCACGAATTAGTTCATATGTTTTGACTTGGTATCATGTTTCATATAAACCATACAAAAAATAGATCGTGAAAATCATATATCTTTGAAATACCAGTATCAATTCTTAACAAATATAAATAATGGTATACTGGACACAAATTTGAATCCAACAAAAATAAATATTTATCGGTCAAAGTACAATTGTGTTTAGCTTATAAATGCACTGTTCTTGTTTGACCAAAAAAAGAAAAAGTACTTGTGTTTATCTTATAAATGTACTGTTCATTCGACTTAAGTAAATCAAACACACAAACTACATCATCTCTCTTCAACAATACAAACCTCATCATCCATATCTCCCGTTACATACGTAATGTTGTTGTATTCAACTTCACGTTTACGGCCAGAGGTGAATGACCTTCTGTTAATCGGTTAATTTTGATATTTTACATCTCAAAGATGGACACAAATCATAATTTTACTGTGAATATCCTAAAATGTGTATATGGGTCAAACAAAAATCGATAACTTTCCGATTCTTTTCAATCAAATTACATGAATAAAAAAACATTCCTTACTAGCATAAAATTCTCTTCTTCTTAAATACGAAACAATATCTCATTATCTCTACACAATCCAAACCCACAAACCCACTGTAAGAAAAAAAATAAAAATAGAACTTCTCCAAAATGAAACAGCAACAAACCATAGTGGTGTTTTTCTTGTTGGCCCTAATATCACCATTGAGTTTCCGACAATCGGAAGCCCGAAATACGAACCTATGTTTCACAACAGCGATAGATAACGTGCCAGGATGTATCTATGCGGTGAGATTAGTCGCAGATGGAGATTCACGATGGATATCTAGAGAATGTTGCGACGCAGTGAGAACACTTCCTGATACTTGCTACTTTGAAGTCGTTCCTGGCAAAGCTTACCCTACTAATATTTTCAAAAGCGTTTGTATTTACAAATATTCTGGATTATTACGCCATTAGTTTTATCATTTTATCCATCTTGCAAACCATTTAATAATATGAATCACGTTTAATCTTTAAAGTTCTTACTTTTATCTCATTGAATTTGTCTCACTGGATGTTTCTTGGTCCTTTACTTCGTTTAACGTCTCATGTTCATCTAGTTAATTTCTTCGGTTAGATTATTCTTTGTAAAAGGTGAGTGCATGAGTTACTAACTATGAAAACCCATTTTTATATAATAACATAATATTCAATATGTTCTCAAATCATTCACCGATTGAAAAACTTAAGAAAATTACATTAATTTCTTATTTTGATTATCTTATTTTTCTTACATTATGTTAATCATTAATTTTAACACATTAAATATTTTCATACTTTAATCATTTTTATATACAAATTTATTTTTACTATATGATTATAATAAAAAATAATTGTAATTAAATTGCAAATATTTTCCTTATTAATTGCACATATTTTCCTATTGAAATTAGTAATTTAATAGATAACTTTCCTATTAGAATTAGTGAAATAATAGATTACTTTTGGCTTTATATACTTTCAAAAATATTAATTTTTATTTTTTTTTATTTTGAGGATTTTTTAATATTTCTATAATTATTAAATAAAATTTCTTTTCACACATGTCAAAATATTATCGATATTTGACACGTGTTGCGATTTATGAATTACTAACTTTGAAAACTAAAGTTTATATAATAAAATGTTTCATATATAAACCATACAAAAGATGAATCGATCATATATTTTTGAAATATCCAGTATCAATTCTTAACAAATATAAATATTGGTATATCGGACACAAATTTAAATCGAACAAAAGTAAATGTTTATTGGTCAAATTGTATTGTTCTTGTTTGACATTAAAAAAAACGAATTGTGTTTATCTTATAAATGTAGTGTTCATTCGACTAAAGTAAATCACACACACAAATGACATCATATCTCTTCCACAATACAAACCCCATCATCCATATCTCCGGTTCCATACGTAATGTTGTTGTATTCAATTTCACGTTTACGGCCAGATCAGGTGAATGACCTTCGGTTAAGTTATCTATTGTTTGACCCATTTACACATTTAAGGATATTCACAGTCAATTTGTATCAATTATGTGATAGTATCAAGGAAAGTATATATTAATTAAGATTTGTGTCCATCTTCGAGATGTACAATACTAAAATTAACGGAACTGATGGCGTTATTAATAGCAACGAGATACTAAATATAACCCCAGTCTCCAGCGATGAGAATGAATAGCTCAGGTCTTGTACTTTGATTACACCAGGCTATTTCAGCTTAGTCTGTATATAATGATCGGAAGCTTGATCGATATCAAAACAGTGAAACAAATAAGAAATCAAAACACTGAGGTAATACACTACTAATTGACAAGAAAACAGGAAGTATAGAAGGTGACAATAGACTCCTGAGTAAAATAAACGGGAATAATTTACGAGGAAAGGAAATACTTTACGAGGTTGCTCACTTAATCTAATTACAAACATGGAGCCATATAGCAGAAAGGTCGCCGCCTATTTGAATAATTATGCAGTTTGGATGAATAATTTAGAGAATGATTATCAGAAATATCCTAATATTTTTTTCTTGTTCTGTTTCCTCAATTGATTATTGGTTGATTTCAGACTATATGCGAGAGATTGCACTTTAAAGACTGGACAAATCTGAATAGTCCAATACAAGACCAAGGAAATCATAGTAAGAAATCTGTAATTTACATCCCTATATAATAAAACAGAAGTACACAACATTTTGTGTAGACTATATAATATAGGTTATAAGATTAATTATTTGATTATTTGATATGTTATAGGTTATATGGGTTGTAACTATTAGTTAAATCTCGATTTCAGATTCTCTTTAGGATATTCCAAAAAAATAAAATAAAATCTCTAAAGAATATTTAATTAACCATATATAGGCAACAAAATCTCAAAACTTAATATTATTCACAACAACTTTTAAAATAATCACTTTTAACTCGGGTCTCAATTTTTATTCACAACAACTTTTTGAAAACAATCACATAAATTATATTTTATATAAAAACTGCAATATAAATAAAAGAAATATTGTTTGATAGGTTATAGGTTATATGGGTTGTAACCATTAGTTAAATCTTGATTTCAGATTCTCTTAGAAAAGGATATTCCAAAAAAATAAAATAAAAGCTCCACAGAATATTTAATTAAACAGACAACAAAATCTCAAAAAATAATATTATTCACAACAACTTTTAAAAACAATCATTTTTAACCCGGAACTCAATTTTTATTCACAACAACTTTTTAAAATAATCACATAAATTATATTTTATATAAAACTACAATATAAATAAAAGAAATTTCAACCCGTGCTATAGCACGGGTCTTAATCTAGTACTTTTGTATTTAAAAACTGTTGTTGCATTATTCAAAAAAAAAAAAAAACTGTTGTTGCATTCTAAGTATAATTTAGTGCAGCAATCTAAATGGGTGCGATGTTTGTATTTATATCGTAATTCTTCTAAAGTATGCAAAGGATGGTTAAAACAAGAAGTAAAATACATATTCTTCTAAAGCTCCCAACGTACTTGTATTTAATTTTAGTTACCAAAACTGAGAATGATGAAACTAATTAATTTTCCCTCAATGAGTATGCATTTTAGAACAATTCTTCTAATCCGACCAAAAAAAAAAAGAACAATTCTTCTAAAGCTCCCAACGTACTTGTATTTAATTTTAGTTACCAAAACTGAGAATGATGAAACTAATTAATTTTCCCTCAATGAGTATGCATTTTAGAACGACTAGATGCGGATCGCACGTTCGTGCCGAATTATATTTTGTAAATAAACTTTTTTGATATAGTATTTAACTCAATCTCATACAAATTGAGTATTTAGTTTGATTTTTGGTTTGGTTTCATTTAATTAACGTTTGAATATTAAAAATAATATAGGTTTTACCTGTACATTAAAATAGAATGATCTAGCGATTGAATCGGTATCAAACTGAACCGGAGTAATAGTTGGTTAGATTTTTATTGAACTCGTGAAACCGATACAGTTGATTGAGTATAAAACTGATACAACTGATTAAAACCCGTTTAAGACAATACAAATACTTAGGGGCGGTCATAATCCCTTCCCGTTCAATCCGATTTTGTACTATACATATTCTCAAATTCTCGTCCCATAACAGAATACATTCCCAATATGGGACGTTGCAAGTATGAGATAAATTTTGTATTTCTGATTGAAAACGGGAAAAGACAGAA
This sequence comes from Camelina sativa, assembly GCF_000633955.1. Lineage (NCBI taxonomy): Eukaryota > Viridiplantae > Streptophyta > Magnoliopsida > Brassicales > Brassicaceae > Camelina > Camelina sativa. Next base: position 11,447,206 of record NC_025702.1, on the reverse strand, counting down.
CCAAAAATTCCCAAAGTCCCATACATAGGAAACACAATATAATTCATAGTGTGTCATACAATATAATAAAATATTACAAAATTACTTGACTTCTTTATTTTTGTTATTTTGTATCTGGTTCATCTATATTGTCATTTCTTTCTTTATTTTTTTAACTATTTACTTTTATGTAACTTTTTGAAAAACATTTTTATGATAGATAATTTTTTTTTTAAACATGTTTTCTATAAAGAAAGATGATGATTTTTTTGTTATTAATTTTAAATGGTTTTATCGAAAGAAAAACATAGAACTGTAAATGCAAAAGTTTAGCCACTTACTCCATTGGTATCCTACTGGTTTAGTCTCGTCTGGTTTAGGGTTTAATCCAATGTACACACATGTACTCATTCTTCCGGTCTTCGTCAACATTGATTTGTTTTTTACCTTGGCAACCCTCAATGTTTTCTTTAGATCTTTTTCGACATTGATTCGTTAAATGTGTAATATTGAAAACAAAAAAAAGTGTGTATTATTATTGTTTGTTTGCTTCCTTCTCTTATGTATGAGACGTTAGACTTTTTTTCTCTAACCTATGAGACAGTAGTTATGCAATTTTCATAATATGGTTGGTAAGTTTGCTTAAAAATTTTATCAGTGTAAATTTCATATGCATTTTTAGAGATTTGATGATTATAATTAAATTGATAAGCATTTCTGAAAGTTTTCAACAGTGGACAAGCAATAAATGAAATATTGCAAAACGATTTCAGTAAAATGGATGGAAGCAACAATTATATCAAGGTCTGCTGTTATATTCTTCTACAAAAACATGTTTAAAAAATCAAGTATGTTTAGAAAAACAAAAGGTAATTATAGTAAGATAACATATGAGAGTTCTTTAGCTCATGAAAAATTTATGAACATTACATTATAAGGATAAGTGCATTAGACCAAAGTTTTCTAAGGATTCACTTCTGTTATTGGCCTCTTGAAACAGATGTTTGTTCTTTTTCACACAAGCATGGATCTTTGTCTCCTACAAAGACAAATAAAAAGAGAAGTTATGTGATTGTAGTTTTCCTAAAATTACATCGAAAATTTGAAAAACATATAGTCTTATTTGCTAAGACTTTCATTAGTCTCTCTGGATTTGACAATGTATGTGTGCATAGCATGTATGCAAGATCTTCACTTTTATACACCTCAATTGTTTTTTTTTTTGTCAAAACACCTCAATTGTATGTCTACCATTCTACGCGCCTCACTTTTATACCTACCGTCTCATAGGTTAGAGAAGGAAAGTCTACCGTCTCATACGTAAGAGACGGAAGCACACAAACAATAATCCGTGTTAGTTTTGTGGTCAGAGCTTTTGAAACATTAATCAAAGAAACAAATGCTTAAGAGAAAATATTTGAGACTGCTAATTATCTGCACTTCAAAACATGGATTTAAAAACAAAAATATAAGAATAGCTCATCTATATTGTATTCATATAGACTTACAATTGGTTTACTTCTCTTTTTAAGATTATCTTCACAACACATCAAATGTCTAGTACACTCACAACATAAAACGTGAAATTTCATATAACAAAAAAAAACAGAAATTAAATAGAGTAAGATTAAATAACATTTTGGGATAAGATACTTAAGAATTTTTTTTTATTGAAGTAATAGGTGGTTTGGTTTGTGAATCAAGAATGAAAAGAATAGTACTTATTTATAAGGAGGATCAGTGGGCAAACAAAAAATTTAGCAATAAATGTTGGTAACGCCGAATTAGGCAATAGATTAGATTTTCTGTTTTTACAGATTTTAAGGTTCATATATAGATTTTGTTTGTTAGAAAGATCTGGAGAAAAAAATCAAATTCGAATCGCGTTAATCACGACTTGGATTAAAAAATTCAAGTTCAAATTATAAGTTGAATTGTAGTAGCTATGTCAAGTTTTGATATTTTATTTACTGTCAATTTAAATGCTAATATCATATTAGTTAATATTCAGCAAGCTTCGGGATTTCACTATTATTGTACCTTACGGTTATCTTCTGTATAAATGTAAAAATGGTAATCGAATATATTGTGTTAATATTCAGCACAATTTTTATGGTATCTTATAATTCTAATCGAATATATAGAATTTATTATTGTTTTTAGTTTCTATAATGTGATAGCAAATGGAAAGCAACACATGTCATTATTCTGATCAGCGTGTCTTAATCAAGATCCGAACGGATCAAAATCAGACCCAACATAAGATCTGCATCTTTTGTTTTGTAAACGGGTTATTATGTTTTTAAATCTGTTTGGATACACCGTTTATAATAGGGGCATTATATGGAATTCTGTTTTGTTTATTTTTTTTAATGTCTAAGTGTGCTTCCCAATTAATATTATAGATTAATGTTTTTTAAATATCTAATTATGAATGATTTCATATTAATTAAAATTGAGATGTTCTTTTATTATTAAAATAAAATTAAAAATGAAGGTGATATATACTTTATGGATTTGATCTAACTGTTCGTATTGGAAAAAAAGATGGTTACCTACATGAAGTATACAAGAAAACATGGTCACACATACCAAGTATACTATTGTATCTTCAACTACACGAAGTATATGTATTGCATGGTCACATGTATGAACTATATGACATTATATGGTCAACACCATAAACATACAATCCGGTACACCGGTTGACTGATTCCGGCGAAGACCGACGTTGACTCCGACGTTGACCAAAAAAAATGTATCAACTTTTTTTTTTCAATTAAAAATCAAAATAATAAATATTATATATAAACATTTTTGGTTTTTCATGATTAAGAAACATATTCAATTCAATATATCTTTAATGTATTCATTATTATAATTAGTTAGTTTTATTTTTGAAGCTAAATTAATGATTAAATAAAAATCATTAATAATTATTTTCAAGATATATCTATATATATATATAAATCTTTGATAATCAGATTATTAAATACTACAAAATCAATAAAATCAAATTCAACTACTTTCATTAGAAAAATAATATTAGGATGAATATGTTTTTAATTATGAAAAATCATTAATGATTTAATATAATTTTTTTAAAAAGAAAAAAAAAATTAGAATACATTTTTTTAGAATACATTTTTTCGTATTCTAAATTTTTTTTCTTTAAAAAAAATATATTAAATCATTAATGGTTTTTCATAATTAAAAACATATTCAATTCAATATCCTAATATTTTTCTATATCTCTAATGTACTCATTCTTATAATTAGTTAATTTTTATTTGTGAAGCTAAATTAATAGTTAAAAAAATCATTTTATAATTATTTTCAAGATGTAATATAAAGGTATTTGCAAAAATACTCTTATTCTATACTCTTTTCAAACATACCCTCAAATGAGATATATGAACTTGCCAAATTAGTTTTTGGGTCTGTTCGTTTACATAGTCGCCGCGACCACTTTTGGCGATTAAAAAGTTAACGTGTCGGTGTTTAAAACCCAGACATGAGTCTCTGTTTCTATTAAAAAAGTCATCACTTATATGAAAAAGAGTCGCAGTAATCATTTTAGCTGTCGCTGTTTTTTCTGGCGACACATGAACACACCGGCAACCTTCGTAAAAATAATCGCAGCAACAGTTTTTTCATTTATCACCATTTATTTGGCCATATCGACGTTTAAATTTTGATCGCTTGGAAGGAGTCGCAGCGACACCACATAACGAACAGGGCCTTTATAGTCAAACTTTCTTCATATATATTGTTTTCTAACAAGAATATACACAACATGATGTTTGCGCTAGTTCGGTATTTGGCTTAATTCCTTTTTTCAATCATTTTTTCTCTTTTTGTTTCTCGTTTTGCAATCGACGCAACCCTTCCTCAATCAACCAGATCCAGACAAAGGATTGCTACAAAACGTTTACAGAAGACGGAGGATTCTGCGAACCTCCTCTCTCCATATCCCTGATTCAGTCTCACTGCCGACAGAAATCAAGTCCCCTTGTCTTGTTAAACATCGATCCGGAATGGCAATCACCTCTGCAGATTTCTCTTCCCCAATGTCACCCGAGCCTTGGCAGGCAGAGACGGAGACGACGGTTGGTGAGGAACCCTCCAGAAAATTGATTTCTCTCCGCTATTGGACTACCGTCTTGACCACTTGCCATCCCCTGAGCTTGACAGCTCTATATCTGCTTTCACCGGAGACGAAGAAAATTCTTTCAATCTCCATGGTCACCCGTTGTGCGTATCATCTCTCCCGGTCTTTCACAGCACTTCTTCTGTGGATGACCATCAAAGCGAAGATCGGCATGTTAGCTTTACAGAGGGATTTGCCCAAGTTCCAAAAGCCCAGGTTCTTTCTATCTAACCCTATGTTATCCTATCGACTTTTTCTATACTTTTTGGCTATACTTGGTGTTCGAAGACTGCATCAGAGAACCCATTTAGATAGGCTGTCTTGGATGTACAAAGGGTATGTTAGAACTTTGGTATTTGCTCAGCTTATGACATTGTCGGGTGAATCCCGAAACTGGTTGTATCAAAGTGTTGTTAACCACCATCACCCACCATATATCCTAAAGCTCAGGTATGTTGCTTCCTGGTCCGTGTATTGACTATCACAATCTTTGTGTGGAATTCTTGATCACCATCTCCATGGCAGAGAGGATCCACCTGATTTGTCACGGTTTTACACTTATTCTTTGCACCTGCTAATCACTTCATTGGTAAGCTCTACTGTGTACAAAACCCTACAATCAACCTCTCGCTCGAAGCTCAGGCATGGTTTCTATCTGTCATTATCTTATCGGCTTCATAACTTGTGCGGAATTCTTGATCACCATTTTCATGGCAGAGCGGATCCACCTATTATGATATGACGTTACACATGCTGCTTATGAACCCTGGTTTTAGCTCCAATGGTTAACTTTACTTCGCCTAAGCTCTTGAAGTCTCATGGCACCGCAGTTCTGATGACACATTACCGAGGTTGTGATTATGGTTTTAGAGTTTTCTCTACCAACAATCACCCCTCGAAAATTTCGGCCAAATGCTTCAAAGACCACTGCCTCAAGCAACCCAATATCATTACCTCCACCACCATCCGGGCCTTTGTCCCCCAACTCCTTGCCATGGCCTTGATTCGGCTACTGCTTTTCACTCAGGCGAGCTCTTTGGCTCTACCTACCATATCAAGGGCACAATGTCTTTTGACTGTGACCAACTTGTCATCTCTCGAGCTCATTGATGATGTCCATTCCTGCAACCTTAATTCCGCATGTCTCCAACTGCTCCATAGCACTTGTTTCATAGCTATCTTGGATCCTTGCTTGATGTTTTCTCTATCTTTGCTCATGCTTATGGCTTTGGGGAAAGCTTTTGTATGTTACCTTATAAACTTTGGGATTTTTTATCCCTCTCTTTGTATTGCTTCTGTCTGATTGAATAGAAACAACTGTTTGCCCAAAAAAAAAAAGGAAAGCTTTGTCTAAGTCCTAGAGATCAGGATTCTCAACCCTAAGAACTTGTATTCAAGCTCTGGAAGGAGAACTTGCAAAACCACATCGATATTGTTTCTGATCTCAACCTTATCTTTATTGCGTCTTTGTCAAGTTACGACGTTATAGGCAAGATTCGTTTGTGAATCCGAGTTCTCTTGAATATCTAGTGTTCTCGTCCGTTAATTAAGCTTCCGCTCTGATACTATGATTTGTGTGTCTATCCTAGCAGGTTCAATTAACCTTATGTAGCTGTAATACTTAAGGTGTCAATCCAGTTGGGAACTTTGCTATCACTCAAGATGCAATCAAGAAATCACAAGTCAAGCCAATTCAAAGACTGGTTTTATATCTAACAATCCTAAACTGACCAGAATGCAAAATGTAAATGAGCTACAGAACTAGAAACGAGAATGCACGACAAGAAGTAAAAATGAGTAAAAATAGAAACGAATCTAGGCGTGAACTAAACAGCAAGAACCGAAACAGTCTCAGGAATGCAATAAAAAACAGAAAGATAGAAGTCCTAAGGATGGGGGTAATTGATGTTGGTGGAGTCTCTCAGTCTACAGAGTGTTTAACATGCCACAAGCAAGCTATCCATAGACAATGAACATCACAAATTAGCTAATTCAATCTCTTGTCAGAAGCTACTCAGACTCAAACACTTCTAAACCTAGCTAATCAGTTTATTTACGTCAACAATCACCCTAGACAACTAATCTCTTAGGCTAGGAATGTAAGTCTTTGGCACTAGTTGGTCAGACATTTCATCAAACACCTTTTGGGTGTGAAAATGTCTCGAACCTAGTTCCAATTGATCAGAGAGAAACTAGTGTTTCTTACTCTAGTCCAGAAAGGAATCATACATATATAACTTAAACACCCTACACACTAAGATCCTCAACCTAATCTATCCCATCCTCAAGAACTATCACATTACTCGGATCTAGAAATCATCATCAACAATACAAACTCAGAAAATATTGAATCAAGCATCATTAGATAGATAAAAATGGGATGAACAACTTTGTAGCAGAAATCAAATGCAAAAACTGAATCAACTCAAAGATGTCGGATTACCAAGTCTCAAAACGTTTTAGGTGCTCGGTAAACCTTAAGGAAAATAACAAAACGAGAAAAAGGATGTTTTGGGCAAAGACGTAACAAAATGTATTTATAGTTAAAACATGTAAAGCCCTAAAACTTAAATCTACAAGGTAAGGAGTCGGTTTGGGAATCTCCTGAAGCGTGTGAGACCAAGCATCTTTCTTCCTGACATGTGTGATTGATTCTGTGGGTGTCGAGTGGAATGCAATCTCATTGTGGCTCGACCCAGGTGGCTCAAGTGAAGTCGAGTGATGCGCGCGAAAAGTGACTCGAACGGTGGCTCGAAGGTCGGCTCGAACGGATGTGGTGTTGGCTCAAGCTGGGTGTATACGCATCCACTAAAACAATGATAACTATTGAAGCACACCTCTGATTGGCTTGAAATAAACGGAACTAGAAAGATGACTCAATTCCCTACAACTTTGATGAAGACGTCAAAAGCTGAATCCCAAAGTAAAATCTTCACTCGACTCGATCAAAGAGGTGGAAGAAGTGGGATGTCTGGCGTGGTTGGTCGAGTGGCATACTGGCTCGAACGGGGTCGAGTGGTCGCAGGGAGGCTGGCTTGAATGATGTGGCTCGAACGATGCGTTTCTGACATCTCCTAGATACCTGAAATACTCTGAAATGCACGATGTATGCAAAGATGATGCAAGAACTACCTAAATATGCAAAGTGTACAAAAAAAGCTAGAAAATGATGCAAAACAACTAGTTATCCTAGCTAAATGCATGACAAATACATGTTAAGCAGAGGAAAAATATAGACATATCACGCTCTCTATCGGTTGGTATCAGATTCATCACGTTTCTGTTGGTTTGATTTCCTTATGATGGATTTTAAGTTGGATATTCCCGAATTTTATGGTGAATTATATAGTGATTTATTACTAAATTGGCTTATGGATGTTGAATTTTTTTTGGAGTTTCAAAACGTTTCAGATGATCAATTGGTTTCATAGTGGCAACAAGTGGGACAAGCCGAATCATAGTGGCAACAAGTGAAGATAACACGCAAGCAGGCTGGGAAAAGTCCCATTAAATCTTGGGATAAACTTAAGCAGAATTTATACGCACACTTTTTACCTCGTCATTACTATAGTTTGGTGCATAATCGTTTACAAAATTCGAAAGGACTACGAACACGTGTGGTGGATTACAAATTTTTTTTTGCTTTCAAGGCAATGACGCTGCTGATAAACCCGTCTACGATATCTACGATGAGAAAAGCAAAGATTTGACTTATATGGTGTATTATGCAGCTCCAAAATTCGATATCAAAGCAGTTGAGGACGATGATGCTCTAACCTTTAAAGACGATGTTGCCGACGTACAACACAGTGATTGTGTCAACACAAGTGACGTTGATGACAAAAGTTTGGAAGACGATGTTGATGGCGTCAATGTTCAAGCGGTGGAACACGTGCCATTTGTACACACACAACGTGTTACTGTCGCCAACGAGGTCAACGAGGATATGTCATATCATATATGAATATGGAGAAACAGAGTGTGACTTATGCTTCCTCCAGAAAAAGCTATGATGATCAGATCGGTGGTGTGTATGGCGACAATGATAGAATTGCTTTTGGTGATAGGGTTTCAACTACATATTGTGTCTATGATTGAGGTCCAATTTGCGATGAGGAATAATATCATATTCATGATAGGAAAGCTGGAGCAATAGTCCACGTTAAAGAGATGGAAAAAAGGTATTTACAAGAGACAACGACATCATGATCATTACAAAAGGTGAAGAAGAAAACGGTGATCTTATCATGGTGAGCGAGGATTTGAGGATGAAGATGGTGGAACATCGTGATAAGCATGATGGAAGGGTTCAAAATGTAGAAAACAAATTATTTGTTCAAGAAGAAGACGGTGCCAGAGTTGATGATTTGAATTTTTTTTATTAAAGATTAAATTGCAGAGAAGAAAGAAGGTATATATGAGGTTCAGAGAAACCAATATTATTTTGTTGGTCTAAAACAATGCAAAACATTTTTCTATTTTTTAATTGAAACAAAGTTCTCAACTCCATAAAATTTGAACCCACAAAACCAATTCTTTTTGAAACTTGTCAAAAACTTGGAACTAAAACAAACCAAAATGATGATCTTCTTGGTAGCCCTAATCTTGGGCCAAGATTCTTAGCATCTATCATCCGACCATCGGAAGCACATTATTTGTTACGATGTGTTGAAGTTACCGGTATTAGTACAGAGACATTAGATGGTTATCAGTAGAGTGTTGCAGAGCAGTATTCGCAACACTTCCTCCTACTTGCTTATTGAAAGTCAAAGGTGACATAATTTTACCAATGACTAGCTTCAGAGAATTTTGTGATTTTGCGGTCCCGGCAGCTGCAGGACCAAGTTCATGATTTATGTTTGGTGTATCTTTCAATGATAAATGATAATAAACAAGAGATGAAGCGAAGTGATTACAATTAAATTATTATTTTTACCAATTCCGAACATTGACACACTTGTTTAATTAACAGAAATCCACGAATTAGTTCATATGTTTTGACTTGGTATCATGTTTCATATAAACCATACAAAAAATAGATCGTGAAAATCATATATCTTTGAAATATCCAGTATCAGTTAACAAATATAGATAATGGTATACTGGACACAAATTTGAATCCAACAAAAACAAATATTTATCGGTCAAAGTACAATTGTGTTTAGCTTATAAATGTACTGTTCTTGTTTGACCAAAAAAAAACAAGTATTTGTGTTTATCTTATAAATGTACTGTTCATTCGACTAAAATAAATCACACACACACAAATTACATCATCTCTCTTCAACAATACAAACCCCATCATCCATATCTCCGGTTACAGTCGAAATGTTGTTGTATTCAGTTTCACGTTTACGGCCAGAGGTGAATGACCTTGTGTTAATCGGTTAATTTTAATATTTTACATCTCAAAGATGGACACAAATCATAATTTTATATACTCTTCTTGATACTATAGCATAATTGATACAAATTTACTGTGAATATCCTTAAATGTGTAAATGGGTCAAACAAAAATAGATAACTTTCCCAATCTTTTCAATCAAATTACATGAATAAAAAAACATTCCTTACTAGCATAAAATTCTCTTCTTTTTAAATACGAAACAATATCTCATTATCTCTACACAATCCAAACCCACAAACCCACTGTAAGAAAAAAAATAAAAATAGAACTTCTCAAAAATGAAAAAACAACAAACCATAGTGGTGTTTTTCCTGTTGGCCCTAATATCAACATTGAGTTTCCGACCATCGGAAGCGCGAAATACGAACCTATGTTTCACAACAGCGATAGATAACGTGCCAGGATGTATCTATGCGGTGAGATTATTGGCAGATGGAGATTCACGATGGATATCTAGAGAATGTTGCGACGCAGTGAGAACACTTCCTAATACTTGCTACTTTGAAGTCGTGCCTGGCAAAGCTTACCCTACTAATATTTTCAAATTCGTTTGTATTTACAAATATCCTGGATTATTACGCCATTAGTTTTATCATTTTATCTATCTTGCAAACTATTTAATAATATGAATCACGTTTAATCTTTAATGTTCTTACTTTATCTCATTGAATATGTCTCACTGGATGTTTCTTGGTCCTTTACTTCGTTTAACGTCTCATGTTCATCTGGTTAATTTCTTCAGTAATATCTTTCAATTTTAATCCAAAAAGTAGCCAATAATATAAAGCGAAGTATAGCTATCCACAGTACCTAGTGTCGGCTTAGCACATCTGCTGGTGGTGCTCGGTTCATAGGTCAAAAAGAAAAAAAAATTACATAAATTATTAGCTAGATGAAGAGAATGAAACAAGTAAAAACATTAACCTGATCAGTGATCACGGCTTCTTCTACTAAAATTATAGCGGTTGGGAAGTAGTCAAATAAGTTGTTCTTTCTCCATAAGTATTATAAACAATTAAAACGATTATTTAGAGAAAGACGTGATACTACATTTCAAGAGTCAACTACGAATTTTCAACAAAGTGAAAAAGAAAAGAACAAGAGCTCCATCTTACAAATTCGTGTGACATTTTTTTTGTTTTTTTTTTGACAATGTGTGACTTTCTTTTATTTTCTAAGGAAAAACATTGAAATTAACATCGCAATTATGTGTTCGTTTCTCTCTATATATATATTCAAGTATTCACTCACATTCTAAAACTCATACTTTAATAACATACTTCAAAAATAGAGAAGAAAAAATCATACTTAATAAAATGTATAAGGTTTGGTTACTAACTTTGAGTTTTATGTTGCTCTCTGGATTAATATCAAACACAGCAGAGGCTCGAGTACTACCATACGAATCTGAATCTTCAAACCCCAGTAAGTGCTTATATATGCCAAATCCGATTTTGGTTTTGTTGTAGTTCAACTTTTTGATTTACAAAATAGAAAAATTTAATGTCAACCAATTATTATTTTCGGTTACTTTTATATACTTTTGATCTCAATTCCAAATTTAACAAAACATATCTCAAAATAATAGATAATTCAAAGAAAATAAATTTAACCTTTTTTGGCAGTTCGATTTTAGTTTTTTTTTTCCATTAGATTTTTGTACTGGGTTTTTGATAAAACTTTTGTTCGACTTGGATTGGTTCAACTACATTATATAAAATGTTTACTCTAGCTATATATATTCAAATTGTTGTTGTCTTGTTTAATTTTTGGTAAGAAATAGGAGAAGCGGTTTGGGATCTAAAGGTGACCAAAGAGATTAAGGCTGAGGTAGATAGAAGTTGTTCGTCATCTGCAAGAGGGAGGAGGAGTTCAGGTGGAAGAGGGACACCCAATAGACCAGGCTCCCGAAAACGTTGTAGACCTTAGCAATAGTTAGTTCAAGCTTAGATTGAGAAGAATGTGAAAGTAATGTGCCATTTTGTCCTATTAATAAACTTAAAAGTCATTGCTTTACATAAAAACATTAAACCAAAATGAGACAAATGATTTGAGTTAATCCGGAGATAAAAAGACAGTTTATCCAAGATTAAAAAAGAGTAGAATTTACAGTTTTAGAAGATAAAGAGATTATTCGCTCAAAAAAAAAAAAAAAAAAAAAGGATAAAGAGATTGATCAGAAAAAAAGGATCTCCGGCATGTTTTGAAGCCTTCATGTGATCTCTTCTCCGATACCGTTAAGTTAAATGTCAACGGTATTTATACAAAGCCGAAAGTAACAATATTTTAAATCAAGAACTGTTAAGGTTTTATTTTTAAGATGCAAATGCAATGAATATAGGTTTTGATTGTTTAGGAGGAACTAATGAACAATGATCAAAATAAAACCGACTCTAATATGGTTCGGTTTAGTACTGAATTAATTTTAATTCTAATTTTAGTATATATTTTTAATTCTCTATTTTTGTTGTTTATATGTATATATTAGTACTATGTTAAAATTGTAATTTAGTTTTAAAATTGAATTTTTCAATCAATTAATATCAAATCAATTTGGATGATTTTTTTTATTTTTTGTTTTTTGTTTTTGTTTTTGTCTTTTTTGAGTTGTGAACGGTGGAGCACTACGACATAAAGATTGAGTTAGGAATTGTAATAGAGGATAAAAGGAAAGTTTTTATTATTAATTTTTTGAGTCGAAAATCGATAATGAATCTTATATTAACCATTAGCATATAGATTGAATTCTCACTGTACTACTTGTTGTGAAGGTGATGTAATAACTAACATTGATTAATTTTTTGTGTAATGTGACTATTAGTGTATTCATTATCGATTTTTTGGTTAAAATCGATAATGAATACACTAACATTGATTAATTTTTTGGTTAAAATACACGAATAGTTTTTGTGTAACCACAAATAGGAGGGTCACGAAGCGAGTAAAAGGCATGCAATATTGTTTCGGTCCATCACGTAAACCTGACATTAATATTACTTGCACCTTAAGTCAAAACTATTTCTTAATAGCTAAATGGGTTATGATCAGAGTAAATCTTAAATGCATCTTCCTCTGTTCGATCATCCCCAGACATAGATCGAAAGTACATGCTCACAATTGTGTACGCCTGAAAAGATGTTTCATAGTCAATTGGCCAAAGAAAACCAAGATTCCTAGCATAAGCAATTAAAAGAGGATTAATATTTTCATCGTATTAACACATTGTAACAACTCGTCCCATAGACCCTACTAGCCTCACTGCTAGCTTGCCTCCATAGACCCAAAGCTGACCCTGCAGAGCATCGATCATAACCCTTCACCGTGGCAAATGGAACTACTTAACCAAATCTACAGTAGGTTATTGGTGCGCTAGGCGTTCCTCGAACCCTAGTCTCCACCCTTTAACAACCTTCCCACAGGACAAACTGTCGCCGATTGAGAATAACCAATATCCAAGCATAACCATTCCAATATCAAACAACAGGAAACAAGGAACCGACAACCTAACAAGTTCTAAAGACCCAACTCTAGCAACCTAACAATGCCAGACAACAACCAATCGAGTCCCTATAACATCCTCCTTTTCATTGCCTTGATTCCACTATCACACTTTGCTTTTACTTGCACCACATACACAAATTGAGATGCATGAGTATTTGATAAACACTCAGTGAGGCAATCCTCCCATCTACTGGGCTATACACACAAGCAACAGTGATTCCAATGTTCCAAACAAACAACAAACAAAACATACAAACCAGGAAAACAAACATCATCTCGCTGGAAGGGAGATGTCGACCGACACCAGCCGAGTGTTGACCGACCCGTCTCGTAGACCCCGCTAGCCGCCCCAACGGACTCCAAGTTGGCCCTGCAGGGCATCGATCATAATCCATCACTGTGGATATCCCAATCCACCAATAGGTTATTGGTGCACCAGGCTCCCAAAACGTTGCAAACCTCCTTAGCTAAAAAGTTTTTTATTGAGAAGAATGTGAAAGTAATGTGACATTTTGTCCAATTGTAATAACTTAAAAGTAATTGCTTCACAATAAAACATCAAATCCAAATGAGACAAATGATTTGAGTTAATCCGGAGATAAAAAGACAGTTTTCCAAGATAACAAAAAAAAACAAAAAAAAAAAGAGTAGAATTTACAGTTATAGAAGATAAAGAGATTGATCGGAAAAAAAGGATCTCCGGCATATTTTGAAGCCTTCATGTGATCTCTTCTCCGATATCGTTAAGTTAAATCTCAACGGTATTTGTATAAAGCCGAAAGTAACAATAATAATCCTCTAAACTTCTTCCATATTTGTAATCATATATATATTAACGTTAACCATTTTCTTCTACTACTTCTTCTACTTAACCCATTGATCTCTTCCATGTCACCAATGATTTCAGAAACTCCATCACCTGATAGATAGATTACAAACAAATCAAAACTCATATAGGTAAAAGAAAAACGTAGCTCGAGTACTCAGTAGAGTGATGTTTTAGTTTACCTCAGACGGGTCACGAAGAGAGTAAAAGGCATTGCTGTCTTTGGGTACAGCAGAGACTAATATACCATAACCGTGATTTGGCCCCTCTCGTAATACCTTGAATGCATCTTCGTCTGTTCGATCATCCCCAACATATATTGGAAGAACATCCTCACAGTTGGTTAGGCCTTTTAAAAAAATGTTTCAAGAGTCAATGACCAAACAAAGATTTCATAACAGAAGCAGAGAAGAAAGTGCTTTTTTTAACTACCAAGAGATTCGAGTAGAAATGTCACAGCTTTCCCTTTGTCCCAGTCAATCACTGGTCGGATCTCTAAAACCTTTTAAGCAACACAAACCAACCAAGAAACCAAATAAATCAAACTTTGAAAACGTTTCAAACTTGTTTTTGTCTTGAAATTTTCAAGAAAAATTGAGATGTTTTACCTTCCGACCGTGTGTTAGCCGTAGTTTTGGATATGTTCTGATGACATCATCAACACACTGTGCAACCAATGCCCAATTCTGTAACAAATATAACAACTTTAAAGAAAAGTGTATTGGTTTTTTAAAGGAAGCAAACCAGTTATTGAATAGAGAGATATTCAAACCTTTTCTTCTACATTGCGGTAATGGACAGAGATGCAGAACTTATTGTCTTCTACTTTGACCCCTTTGATATCGTTTGTACTCTCAACAAGAGAACAAAGCACCTATGAAAATAATTTCACTCAAAAATCAAAAATGAATGTTGCTATTACTAAATCTATATGTGTCATTACATCCGAAGATGTCTTGTAAATACCTTATCGATCATCGGTAGGAACTCGCTAGCGGGCTGGAATAGATTTACATCTTTCCCCTGAAAATTACCAAAGTCACATTTAAGAATCTGATATACCTAGCATACATATATTGCAGAAAACAGACAAAAGGTAAGAAAAATAAACCTTTTCGTTGACTGATACAGTACGGCTATGTTCATGGTTTAAAGATTCTCCTGCAGGACTCATGATGTCCATCCCGTGGCTTCCAGCGTAGTAAAGTTCACTCAAATTAACAAACTCGTACACCTGAAGAAAAATGGATTATTAAAAACACTAGACTACAGACGAAACTGTTCTTGATGATGAAAATGTAACAAGTAAACATTAACTAACCTTATCACGGCTTCTTCCACTAATGATCGCAGTTGGGAAGTACTTGGCAACGTTTTGCACTGCACTACGCATCTAAACATGTAAAAGGCGTAAACCATATAGTATTTAATTAGGATGTTGAAGCACACAAATTTGATCTGTTTTAGCAATTGAGTTAAATAGGGGGAAGTCAAACACTTACAGCACTTGACATGTAAGCACAATCAGGTTCCTCAACTATAGGCGAAAGTGTCCCGTCATAATCAAGAAACAATGCTATTCTTTTACCCTTTGCAAAACTCATGATTTTCTCAAAAGAAGCAAGAGCTGATGGATACTTGAGCTGCTAAAACATGATCACAAAAAAAAAAAAAAAAAAATTAGCAAAATCACAATAACGACTCAATGTTCAGAAAAGAGAAAAAAAGAGGACAGTAAGGGGACAAACCATCCATTCGCGGTAAGTCATATCTGTGGCCTCAGTGCTGAAGTTATCTTTGTTAACTAGTGTTGGAGGAGGAGAAGAAGATTTCATAGCATCAAGCCAACCATTAGACTTAACATCATCAAGGATTCCAGTTTTCTTTCTAGGAACGGTTAGNCTACAGACGAAACTGTTCTTGATGATGAAAATGTAACAAGTAAACATTAACTAACCTTATCACGGCTTCTTCCACTAATGATCGCAGTTGGGAAGTACTTGGCAACGTTTTGCACTGCACTACGCATCTAAACATGTAAAAGGCGTAAACCATATAGTATTTAATTAGGATGTTGAAGCACACAAATTTGATCTGTTTTAGCAATTGAGTTAAATAGGGGGAAGTCAAACACTTACAGCACTTGACATGTAAGCACAATCAGGTTCCTCAACTATAGGCGAAAGTGTCCCGTCATAATCAAGAAACAATGCTATTCTTTTACCCTTTGCAAAACTCATGATTTTCTCAAAAGAAGCAAGAGCTGATGGATACTTGAGCTGCTAAAACATGATCACAAAAAAAAAAAAAAAAAGATTAGCAAAATCACAATAACGACTCAATGTTCAGAAAAGAGAAAAAAAGAGGACAGTAAGGGGACAAACCATCCATTCGCGGTAAGTCATATCTGTGGCCTCAGTGCTGAAGTTATCTTTGTTAACTAGTGTTGGAGGAGGAGAAGAAGATTTCATAGCATCAAGCCAACCATTAGACTTAACATCATCAAGGATTCCAGTTTTCTTTCTAGGAACGGTTAGAAGAAGGTTACTGTTCTGTGACAGCGCTGCTGCTGATGAGTAAGGGATTCTGTTCTGACGAATGGTTAATCTTGCACTGCTTAACGGTGGAGAATCAGTCATTACAGGAGATGAGTGACCAGATTTTATGTCCATAACAACACCAAGATGTTGTTATTAGCAAACTATATAATATATCGGAGTTTCTCTTGGATAGAAGAAGCTCTACAACTTCACGTATATACTCAAATTCTTTAAAGAATCCTCTCCCTCAGAGAAACTTGGACCCTGAACTGTAGAAGCCAAGCAAGAAAACAGAACCAGTAAAGGTGTGATCACTATAATTCTCTGAAGCTAAAACAGGAAAACATTGGATACCAAAGCAACTACACATTGACCTGAAAGCTATTATCCAAAGAGAAAGAAACAAAAATGTTTGTAACATTTCTTTGTCTTTATTTAGCTGACAGTTGTACGAAAGGGTAATCAAGAAAACACATTATTCATGAAATGACTTTACTTTGTCGTATTTCCAGAGAGAGATATGGCATAATGGCGTATATAGAACAACCTCTACGACAATTCAAGGGACTAGATCTGCAAATAGAGTTTCTGACTGATACAGAAACTCTCTCATCATTCACAATTTTTGACCAAACCCCACATTTACAAGCATCAGAGATACAAATGTTTGTATAGAAACTACTGTTGTAAAACTACATTTCAGAAAATGGTAAAAAAAAAAAACGAGACAAATTGCCACTAATAGAACAAAAAGAAGGCACATCAGAATATGGTATGGAAGGAAACATTAAAAAGTTTTAGTAACACACACACACACTTGCAGAATAGACAAACTGAAAAACAGATTTGACCCACCACCACCAAATTCAAAATGTGTTGCTCGTAAACCTTGACAAATCATTGTCACTCTCTCATAAAATCCCAAACCCAAAAGAAACAAAGTACCAAATTCCTTAACCCAGAAAACAAAATCCTGTCTTTTTTTTGTTCTTATTAAAAAAAAAGAAAAAAAAACAGTTCATACATTTAAATCATACAACAAATAAACATCCCCCAATACCTACAATAACCCTTTAGCCAAAAAAAAAAAAAAAAACTGAAAAATCCCAGCTCATAACGAAGAACAGAGAAGGGGGATATTATAAAAATGGTTAATTTATGCACAAAATGGGATAAAAGACGAAACTTTGATTTAAGAAATTACCTGAGGAAAATGCAGATACAAGTTTCGAAACTGAAACCTGAAACGACGAATGGTTTTTAAAAAAGACAGAGACTTTTTTTTTCTCTTCTTCTTCTCTAAATTTGTTTTTTTTTTTTGGGTTCTCTGCGGTTTCTCGGCAACCAAATAAGGGACACAGAAAAGAAATGGGGAAGAAGGAAGATTTGCCAAAAAGAACCCAACTGGTGAATATAAGTGCCCCGAGAAAATCGCAGAGAAACTATCCCCCCCCC
>NC_025702.1:11417728-11428693 GCF_000633955.1 Camelina sativa | reverse complement strand
TTTTTTTTTTTGTTGTTGTTGTTGTTGTCTCCCGACGGTTGTTGACTCGCCAGAAAATTTTGGAGAAACAGGTGACGTATACGTGTACTACACGTAGCCAATGAAAACTGCGCGTGACATCTAAGATAAAAAAGTTTAGCGCGTGTACTAACGCCGTGATTTTATTAAAAAATCGAGTTTCTTCGTACCGGGTGGTGGTTGGTTAAGTTTACATTACACCTTGGTTCGTAATTTAATCAATTTAAATTAATTAATTAGATTAACGTGCCTAATTATATTTGTTTAAGTAGTATTAGGTTTATAATGATTAATAAGTTAGTTCCAAAGAAACCGCCGATGAAAATGGGGACCCATAAGTGGATCTCAAAACGAAGGCGGAAGACACGTGGCAGCTGGGTTTATAAAAGCGGTGAGTCAGGTCTGACGTGGATAAGTCGAATGAATTCAATTGGGGTTGGTGATGGTCCCGCCACCGTGAGATGGCTTTCGTTTTGGGTGCGGTCGCTCTCGGACACAGCTGGTAGTGGCATTTAGGTCGGTGACGGTTTTTTTTCTTTTCTTTTCTTTAATTAATAATAATAAATAAAAGTCATTTTCTTCTCCATAGGATCCACGTGGATCGTTGAGCAATATGTAATTCTGACCATACGATTTCGCTTACGTGACGGGGATACTCGTGCCTTGTTGTGCGATTAGTTTAGTAGCATCGCAAACATGTGAAGTGATGTGGTGCATGTAATCTGTTTAGTTTATTTTAAGCTATTTCTAATAAGGGGATTAACATTTGACATTCTTATAGTAAATTTAGTGCCATTAAAAAGGATTAGGAACGACAGTTGTAATTAATATGATCACATTCATTAGATGGGAAAAAATGATATTCAAGTTAGAAAAGCAAATGTATCATCATTTCACAACTTACCAGCAATATTGGGAAATTCAATTAACAAAAAAACAATCAGTCAGTGTCAGTCCATATCAAATATATGAATGATGTGGTCACCAATATCACTGATGAGTCTAAAAGAATAATCAGTTTAACCAGTAAAAAAAAAATGATTGTTACGTGTTACTTACTTGACCAAAGTAGATGATAAACAAAAAGAAAGTAAGAAACAACACCAAATGAATAAAACAGCCGAAGAAGGTCTCAAGTGTTGACAAAAAAAAAAGTCGGGTTCAAACTTAGTTTTGACGAGAGGGCAGTGTAAAAATTGAAGCCATATACTATTACAAAGAAGAAGACGGTCAAAGATTCTGACAAGAAGACGACAAACTAGAGGAACCAATTTGGAAGTCGAAAATGAAAGACTGTAAGAAAATTGAAATCGGAAAGAAAAAAAAGAAAAAAAGAAGAGATTTGGCTTTTCGAGGAGGTGTAAGGGTTCGTTCGCCTTCGGTGCCAATTGTGGGAAGGTTGTAGGACCACTTCACACAGTTGGATTCTCATTGCTTCCCGACTAATCTTTAATTAACTAAATATTAATCTGCGAATGAATAAATTATGTTTATATACATTACTATTGTTTAATCCTATTAGTAGTAGAGTGAGGTCAAAAAAAAAAATCCTATTAGTAGTAGAGTATTAATAAAATAATTGGAAGAAGATCTTTTGGAAATTGAAATTTTAGCAGTCAGAATCTTCTCGTTTGACGCCGTTGTTTCTGCTCCTTCCTTTGACCATCCCCTCATGCCTCAACAACTCTTTTTTATTTTTCTTGAATACTAATTTCGTTTAGTTTGATCATCTTTTTAGAATTTTTAATTATATTATATAAATATTATATTAAAACTTCTATAAATTAATACTCTCTATAAATTAATAAATTCTTTCACTCCCAAATTAGATCAATGTAAAGATAATATTTTTTTAGAAATCCTATATAAATATATAGTTCCATCAATATCGTAAAATAATAATGATAGAAACTAATATATATATATATGTATATCTAAGAAAATTTAGTGACATATGATTTTGGTGTTGTTTGTCTAGTCTTGAATTTACATTCCTTTTAGTACTCAACTCTAATTTTTCTCATTGCATCAAAAATTAATGTTATTGTCTTCTCAAATCGCATAAAAAAATAGTGGAGAGAATATATTAATAAAACGAAATTTTATTGTTGCAGCTTATCTCTAATCTTTCTCTTTCTTTTTTTAAAATAAATATTTCATGACTGTAAAAACAAAAAAACATCTATTCATAAATTAATAAAATATTAATTAATTAATTAATTAATAATTATTAATTTATCGATAAATTAAAACTTTTATAAATTAATAAAAAATTTAAAGTCCTAACCTATTAGTTTATAGAGGTTTTACTATAGTACTAATATCAATTGAAATTTCCGGTTCCATATTATTAAGGTTTCATTGTCTAAGGGTCAACATGCATACAATGCAATAACAACTTTCACAACTTTGCTAAAAATTTAAAAGATTTCACTTGTAATTGTCAATAGTACGATTTAATTTGGTTTTAGATACAGAAGTTAAACTCTAATGTAAAAAAAAACATAAATTTTTGGTATATATTGCACATATATACTATAGAATTAACTACATAAATTAAAAAAAAATTCTACCAATTAAAAAGAATAATCCTAGGAAAATCTTTTCAAAAGATATAACCTAATTAGTAACTAATCTTATAAATTGATTAAATTTTCAGAGGTAAAAGGTAGTTCTCATTAGTATAGATGTAATTAATCGCGGTTATATTGGATATTTTTTTTTGCCAATTTTTCGTTCGTTCAGTTACTAACCATTTGAATAGTTAATAATTTATCGTTTCGATAAGAAAAACAATAAACAGAGTTCAATGGAAAAAACATCTTGCTTTTTGAAAAAATATAAACTACTCGCCAGCTAACTTGATGCTCATACACCTCCAATTTTGCAAAAATGTTATTCATCATGTAGCTTATGTCCTGATCACTCTGTCCTTTTTTCCCCCATTAAATCGGTCTCTCAAAAATGAGTAGTAGTCGATAGAACTAGTCAATTTGCCTATAAACTGTTTTTCCTTTTCATAATAATTATTAATATTTAAGTTTATGGAAGTTATGGAACTTTGGGTTAATTATCTAGTTAGAAAATGAATTATATAATACTTGAGAGAATTTGGAGTAGAATCTAAAAAGAAAAACAACCGTACAAAAAGATACAGAATCATGTATTTTATTTTTGTTAAAAACAGAATCATGTATTATATATTTATATATATGTATACTCTCACACGGATTAATATTCTATTCTCACATTCTTATCAAGGCATTGTAAAAGGTCACCTTATTCTTAATCTTTGAGTGATACATTTTTTTATGGAGTAAACAAAAACAAAAGTGGAACGAAAACGATTAAAACCAGCCCAATAAAGACGTCGCTATTAAGTGAAGTTATTATAGCAGCTATAATTTATAGCTGTGTCAAAATTCGATTATTATTTTTAAAATATAATAAATATATAGTTTGTGATTATAACGTTTGAAAACTTATTCGAACCATTCTGGTTATATAAAAACAAGTTTCACTTAAAAATGACAGAACACGATATTAATCATTCATGTTGTGGACAAACATTGCGAAGTGAAACAATCAAAAAAACTGGAAACAAAACTAATAGGAGACGACTGTAAATGAGCCAAAATTGGGCTTCAACCCAGTAAATGGGCCCAGGTAGTCAGAATCGAGATGTTTTGAGAGCAGTCATGGATAGATTTTTGTCAGGAAAACATATGAAATCTATTATACTCCACACAAAAAAAACAAAGTTCCACATTTGGAAACATAATAAGAAAATTGTCAAGGACCTATTTACTCTCTCACATACAAAAAAACTCTAAAGATGAAAAACTAAAAGAGAGAGGTTTCAGTTATGACGCGGAGGCCGTGTGGACGGCTTCGGATAATCTGCGAATAAGAGCGGCGACCGATGACGGCGGTGCTTCACTGCACGCGGCACAAACCGAGAAACCTCCACCGGTTCTTTAGGTGTCAAACCAGAGACAACATTTTGATCCTGAGCCACAGAAACAAAAAACAAAACAAAAAGAAGCCTTTAGTTATGAGAAGGTGTGCAAAGACAGACTCCGGTAAGCTAGTAAGTTAATATCTGGATCAAGAAATAACCTTGGCAGTGATGTGAACATTGTCGAGGTGACGAGAATCAGAGAGGTGCAAGAGCAGAAACAAAAGAAGGATAGAAGCGGCAATTGAGCTCATTGGTCACAACAGAAACAGTTCACAAGGCTTAACGACTATAAGGGTTATGGAACGTTAAAAGCAATTGGTAGGTAGTAGACACTATATAATACGAGCAAGTTCACACTTGTATTTGAAAAAAGTCTTTTTTTTTTATCAATCCAGATGAATGTGCTGGAAAAGCTCATGGGAAAAGCCAAAGATGAGTCAAAAAAGAGAGAAAGAAACAACAAAAGGAAAAGGACATTTAAACCTCGGTGAAAAACGAGTGATTTACTACTTCTTGTCTCCATGCCATTTCAATCCCCAAAACTTACCGACCACCACGGTAAATATTCTATTAAGAAAATGCAAGCATGTTTCGAATTGTTATCATTATTATATGATATGTCAATAACTTAAAGCACTTTTTGAAGGCATTGTTTTTAATTACCTTAAATGTTTTTGTCTGCCTCGAGAATGGTTTGGAGGTTGACGATGACTGTTAACACCACTTTTTGAGCTTTGACACGATCCCCGAGACATCTTGTCTCCAAAAAGTCCTCTTGAATTGCCCAAATCCTGCCTGTTTCTAAAACAAATAACACATGTTAGTTCAAAGTAAAAGAGCTTCAAGAACCAAGAAACCAACATCTGGACCAAGAATGTTCCCTGAGAATGTCTTTCTTCTGTTCCAAGAAGCCATCAAACCTGCAAGGCTGCAACTTCAAGCTAAGGAAACCAGTGTAGTGTAGACAGGAGGACCCAGCTTTAAGGAAACAGTTGAGCAATTGAATATACCACATATAATCTATTGGATCAATAACAATCCATTTTGTAGTTTACTTCTATTTGTTATTGTAATATATTACACGCTCTTATACAATTGGAGGTAGCATCAGTCCAGAAGTGCATTCACATAGACTGGTTTCTACCTTCAGAGAAGGAAGCCTCCAAAATGTTTTACGACCGCCAGGACTCTGCAAATATCAGAGCTTTATTTATCACACAATAGCAAATGAACAAAAGCTACTCTAGAGTCTCTTCCTCTTGCAAAGTCTGTTGCAAGAATGCCTCCTATTTACAGCAGAACAACGATTCTAAATGTGTGGTAGTGAGTGAAACTTAAAGACAAGGATGTAGCCGAATCCGTTTATCTTATGCTGGAAAACCTGAGCTCGAAATGGAAGTGCTCATTACTTTTAGGTAAACCTATCATGACATCTGGAGAAGATTGTTCACTGTGACAGCAGCGGAATTTGTTCTTTGCAGGTCCTAAAAGAAAATTGAATCGTAGTAGGCTTTAATATGAAGTCAAAATAATATTACAAGTAACACAATTTGGCATGTCGAAGCATTAATCACTTGCGCAAACAAGTGAACAACAAATGGCCATTAGGTTCAGGAAAATTGAGCCCATCAGTTTCTCGATGAAAATTATGAATCACATATACATATATGCATATGTTATCCTTTCATTTTGATGCAGAAATGACCTACCAATTCAGCCAGAAATAGTGCTTGCTCATCAAAGTACCGACTGCGGATCTAATATTTACCTGGAAAATTATTTCATCAGGCACATGTGGCAGGACTTCTCTCACTGTCTCGACCATAGCTAGTATATTCGCCATGCTATTTTCTGTACGAGAGACAGTTCGCAGATGCAGACCACCTGTTCTTCCATCACCAGCAGGAGGAACATTTGTAGACGGAATCGATGATACTTGCGAAGGATTCATTGGCCAGAGACCCCAAGTAGCATCGTCAAGTGCATTCTGAGCATAACCTTCCCCAACAGATGCAAGATGTCTCACCATCATTTGAACCTGCCCCAGTCCAACGGATCTGGAGCCTGCAGAGGGACCCGCGACATCAACACCCTGATCTGACCATGTTTGTAGCCAGCTTGAGTTCAGTCCTGAATTCCTACATGGCATGAGAAAAAGGTGATTTTAAGTAAGCCAACCTTTAGTTAGAAACCCATAGGGACACAAGCTTGGTTCTCTCAAAAACCAACGATTACTTGCTATCAAAAGAACCAAATATAATTAGACAATACATAGTATTTTAGCCAGACAAAATCACAGGAAGTGGATGATGTTGTTATGGACACACTGTTACTTTAATGCACTTATGAAGAAAACAATGAACCCAACCTCCAAGGATCACTTTCAGTGGAATTTGGCGTCTCGGTTGAAAACATCCCAGTGGTTCGTGCATGCACAGAACTGTTTTGTCTCTCAAATTGACGGGCTAACTGTTCATCTCTTAAGACTTCTTCTCTGCTAGGATTCGCCTCATTCTCAGTTCTACCAACAAAAAGTGGCTTACGACATGTAGGACAAGAGTAAACCTCATTTAGACCCTGATCCAACCTGGGTCAAAATATCATTGTGATTAACAGTTCTCACAGAATCGTAACAGCACAAAGGTGGCAGCATAAAAGAGCTAGCATACCATGATCGCAGGCATCCAAGATGAAAAAGGTGGTTGCAGTGAAGTCTTTTAGCCTTAGCCATTGGTTCCTATCATTCGTAATAATCAAAGACTGGTTAGCTACTGAAAAATGCAACGACGCTAATAAATATCTAGCAGAAGCATACCCGACATATGGCACATTCGTCATCATATGCCCGCAGCTCTTCCGAAGTTGCATCAGGCAGAGCTGCATGAAGAGCACCTAAAGCTACTCGCAGTTTAATGTATCCTTTTATCCGTTTCAAAATTGCACTTAACAGGGCCTGGCAAAATCAGACGGGAAAACACACAAAGAACTCAATAATTAGATCTGTGCCTATTGAACAACCAGTAGAATGACACTTCTTACGAAGAAAGTCGATCAGGGGACTTACACGTATGTTGAGAAACAAAACTGCATCCACCATATGAAAGGCCATTCCATGGAGCCACCAGATGTAAAAATAATGACCAAGGGCCATTACCAAGGTAGCCATGTCTAGAAAGAAACCAAGATTCCGGTTAAGTAGGCCTTTCCATTCCAATAATGAGCCTATTAAAGGGTAAGAGGTCAAACTCAGTAATGTAAACATCAAATACGCCAAGGATAATCCAAGAGTCATGTGTGCAGTCTAACAGAAGATATAATTACAATCATACGCCAAAACAAGACAAACCTGCTGTCATAGAATCAAGAAACTTTGATCTGTGGCAATCTGAATTCTTGACTGCTAAGTGGTTGATCCACATATCAAGGAGTTGAAACCCGTGAATCAACAATGCCTGAAAAATTATCCATTATGCGATTAATAAAACCTCTATTTTCGTCAGGCATGGTTACAAAGAAGGGCAACATAAACAATGAATACAGCTAATCTTTACTCAAGTACCTGCAAGGTCTCAAAAGCTACACTGCATGGCTCAAAAAGTAACAACAAATACAGAGATGAACCAATTCTATTGTATATCATAAGGAAAGCTTTATCCTGCAAGATAGGACAAAAATCATTCAGAGAAGAACAAGCTCAGTCTTCAATCACTAGAACAGATATTCATACAACAGAGATCTGGTGTATGAATCAAAGATATCACTATTCTCCTAATTGAAATGCAGTCTAATAAACGTGAGAACTCTAGACACAACATCTCCTCCGCTCAATATAATAGTGCCTGGCATATGCGCCGTCAGAAGAGTCATATTTTGGAAGAAAAAAATGGGATGAAAAGGCCGCAACTGATCATTTCACATGGTTCCACAAAGTTTAGGAAATACCAGAACAAAACAGCAGAGAGAACCATGAACAGGGCTGAATAGACACGAAAGTATGTCCAAGGAGTAGAAGAAGGAGATGCATTCAATCGTTCAAGCCGATCTCTAGCCAAAGCTTGAAACATCTACACAACATTTCACTACTCATTAGGTGTCTCGAAGACCAAATTCAGCATTTTCTGATCATAAGTTAAGAAAGTCACACGAAAGTATGTCATACCTTAAGAGTACATAGAACAGTCAACCAGATTGTCCATAGGACCCCCTGAAATACTGTTGGTGGAACCACCAACGGCAGAAAAGTGCCCTAAACCCAGGAACAAAAAGGACTCTAGTTATTAACATAACAAAGGCAAACATCTACAAGATACAACAAACAGAATAGATATGCCAATCAAATAAAGTGGTGAAAATAGTTGTTATTCTACATTACTGCTTGTCAGTTTAAGTAGAATCTCGTCTACGTCCTTTTTTTGCAACAATTCAGATATTCAGTAAAGGAGACAAAGTAACAGAATATTCCAGATATAATATAAGTATGTAAGTGATAGAAGATGTGGATTGGTTTCGGTTGCAGTCTACTGTCTTTCATCAAAGTACAAACAACTACCTTGTAAATGATGTAATTGGCAAGTCTTTCCACCAGCTTTTTAGTTTCAATGGCATATAGATCCCCAAAAAACAAAGTCTGCAGGGAATTTAAAAAGCTATTAGATCCTCACAAAATGGTTGAAAGACATTTCCCGAAAAAGCTAGTCTACTATTACTCTCCAAGTATGGAGCTCCAACTACTAGATATATTTCATTCAAAGAAGTCATTTTAACTAGCGAAAAACTTAAGTCTTAACTCCTTCGCGTCAGAATTACTTGCTTCACACACCACAACTCACAGGTGCAAACTAAATTCTCATGCTGTTTCTAATAACCAAACTAAGAGCTGTAGATTGAACTCCATTCCAAGAAAAGACACACACCCCAACACACGCACATTCAAAGAAGACACTTGAAATTTCTATCTACGTAAGACAAAAGTTAAAAAAAACTCACTAATTTGTGGTTAGCCCACCCTGAATCAGAGTTTAAGAAAGACAACCAACCAAAATAACTTAATATGAAACCTTGTAAGTAAAGACGATGAGTTACACCTTGAGAGAAAGAAGAAGAAGAATGTAGACATTAAACACAAAACTTATCAGCAAGGCAATTGTAGACTTGTAGTGTGAGAAGCCAGAAGCAGCTCAAGCTCAGAATCTCCTAAAGAAACGTTCTTGGTAATCAAAACATCAGCTCTATGTTTATCAAGAGACAACTCACTCCAGATTTGTAAACCCACAAAGCTCAAAGCTGTTGTTGCCACAGAAATGTGCAGATATCTTATCCCCATTAGAAACTATTACAGCACCTTCTCACTCAGACTTAACCCACAGAAGTCTCATTTAAATCAAAATTAGCATGAAGTCCCTTACTCCCCTGCATCAACATGAAGCTTATGTAAGCAGGACAATTATAACGTCGGCTCCGGGAAGGTCAACCAGAGCAAAGTACAATTCACAAACATGATCCGCCAAGTTCACAAGATCGAGCAACTGAGAAACATAAACATAAAAATTACTAAAATCGAAGGAACTGAGGAATCAATTAACAAAAAAGGAGAGAGGTGAGCTGGGGGACAATGAAACGATTCAACGAACAAATCGAGGCCGATAAAAATCAAACAGGAAAGACAATGATGGAGTCTGCAGAGAGAGATTTCAATCAAACCTGAAAATATCTCTTCGTCGACGATTGTAAAATTCTCTTCAGAACCGGCAATTGCGTCCTCTTTCTCGAAAAAAAAAGAGCAAAAAAAATTTTGAGACGGCGCGGTGAATAAATAAAAAGTTACTTAAAATTTAATAACGACGACGAGGACGAAGGCTCGCCGTGTGCTATGGTCTCCAAAGTATGGCCACGGCTGTTCAAAGTAGTGTAGTTTATCTTTATCATTGATACATCATCTTACAATCTTAATCTGAGACCTTTATGAATGAAAAGAAATTGATTGATATTAGTAAACATGGATATCCAAACCAAAACCAATTGGCCATGAGTGGAGGGATCCATGTACTATTTATATTAGTCCCAAATATTGCCAAGTCTCGATGTGGGACAATTCTAATAATTGATTTTATCCTTTAGTTTGACAAGTTTACACAGACTCCACGGTTAGAATTGTTTGACCTCTATTTAGCACCCTCAAAGTTACATTTTATCAACAATTTGGTGCATCATGTACATGTTCGTGGCTCTGTTGCTTAGCATGTTTGAGTGATGATACATCAAAGTCTATAGAATAAGGAAGCAAAGTGCATTAATGCTTTTAAAATGTCCATTGAAGAAATGTAATTTTGCTTTGATTCACCAAGAAAAACGTAACTCTAGTCAACATTTATGTGACGAACATTGTTATGCTCATCCTCTTTAATCTTAGGAATCATCACTTTCAACACACCATTCTTCATCTCCGCTTTAATCTCATCAGTCTTGTAAACTTTCTCCGGTAACCCAATCCTACTCGTAAACCTCCGTCCCTCATCTCCAGAAACATCATCTCCTTCCTCTGTTTTACCTTCTCCTTTGATAACCAACGTGTTCTGTTCCAAAGCAAGTTTCACATCTTCTCTGCTAAGTCCAGGCATATCGATCCTTAGATGCAACGCGTCGTCTTTCTCCTTCACGTCCCAGCCACGTCTAACTCCTGAAGCTCCCATTCCACGCGTAGCTGCTGCTGACACCAAAGGGAATTCACTGATCTGGTCCATGAAATTTAGCATCTGGCTCAAGCTTCTCGTCGGAATCAACGGATCCAACATGTCTGTGTCAAACAAACGTACCAATTTTTTCAGATTCTACCGATCTCCACGAGAGATCAATCACAAACATGTATCAGATCGGGAAATTATAAAGCGAAATTGGACGGAGGAGACGATTTACCTGAGAAGAAATCGCCGCCGCGGCGAGAAACATGTCGGTTTGAGCGATGGTTCCTTTCGTCACCGTGTTCATAG
>NC_025702.1:11359367-11417352 GCF_000633955.1 Camelina sativa | reverse complement strand
TGCTTTTAAAATGTCCATTGAAGAAATGTAATTTTGCTTTGATTCACCAAGAAAAACGTAACTCTAGTCAACATTTATGTGACGAACATTGTTATGCTCATCCTCTTTAATCTTAGGAATCATCACTTTCAACACACCATTCTTCATCTCCGCTTTAATCTCATCAGTCTTGTAAACTTTCTCCGGTAACCCAATCCTACTCGTAAACCTCCGTCCCTCATCTCCAGAAACATCATCTCCTTCCTCTGTTTTACCTTCTCCTTTGATAACCAACGTGTTCTGTTCCAAAGCAAGTTTCACATCTTCTCTGCTAAGTCCAGGCATATCGATCCTTAGATGCAACGCGTCGTCTTTCTCCTTCACGTCCCAGCCACGTCTAACTCCTGAAGCTCCCATTCCACGCGTAGCTGCTGCTGACACCAAAGGGAATTCACTGATCTGGTCCATGAAATTTAGCATCTGGCTCAAGCTTCTCGTCGGAATCAACGGATCCAACATGTCTGTGTCAAACAAACGTACCAATTTTTTCAGATTCTACCGATCTCCACGAGAGATCAATCACAAACATGTATCAGATCGGGAAATTATAAAGCGAAATTGGACGGAGGAGACGATTTACCTGAGAAGAAATCGCCGCCGCGGCGAGAAACATGTCGGTTTGAGCGATGGTTCCTTTCGTCACCGTGTTCATAGTTTCTGACGGCGTTGGTGTTGAAGAGGCGAGAAGAAGCAGCCGCCGGACGAACTGCTCTTATGGAGCGAGGGACGACGGTAGAAGAGAGAAGTCTCCTGAGAGCTATAGACGATGATGACGCCATTTTTGCAGATTAGAAGAAGAATAAGCGAGTGATTAGATATTTTTTTGACTCTTTGATCGGAAAAAAAGTTGTTACAGAAAGGCTTTATATATAGTGAAGGAGACGAAGAAGGTGCTGGAGAGTGGTGAGTTTTACTCAAGGATGGATGGTTCTAGAAGTGCGTGGTCTCCAAGTAAAATTATCTCTAACGGCCCATTACTTTTGGTTTGGGCCCAGATTTGTGAATTTATCTTCGGTTTGTGTAGATTGAGGATTTGTAGTACCGAATGCAAACCGAAATTTAAAGTCGGTTTAGATCGATTTGGTTTAGTTTCAACTTACAGTGTCTCTGCGAAATCAGAGGATCTTCTTCTCTTTCGACATTGATCTTCGAAGTTGAAAAGAGTCTTAAAAGGAATCGGAGTGAGTGATCTCCGATCAGGATGATGCTGGATTTAGGTCCATTCTCAGATGAGAAGTTCGATGCGAAGCGTTGGGTTAACTCGTCGTGCCAAGCGCGTCACCCGCAGGATTCGCTCGAGAAACATCTTGTGGATCTGGAAATGAAGCTCCAGATTGCCTCCGAGGAGATCGGAGCTTCTCTTGAAGAGCAGAGCGGAGGCGCTCTCCTTCGTGTTCCTCGCGCCACACGCGACGTGTTGCGTCTCCGTGATGATGCCGTGTCTCTGCGTGGTTCTGTTGCTGGAATCCTCCAGAAGCTCAAGAAGGTACGCATTTTTGCTTATTCTTTGGATTTTTTGATTCTGCACAACTCGTGATTTCGTTTGGAGATTTCAATCTCAGCTTTTGTTTGGATCCCTTCTCGCAAAATTAGATTAGATTATTAAATTAGATCACAAGTCATTATGCATTAATCATGGGCATTGATGATCTGATTCAGTCAGAATTGTGTGCATTTGAGTTGCGCAATGTAGTTGATTAAATCAACTTGATTTTGGGTGTTCTTCAAGCTTTACTATTATATTTCTATCTCAAAAGAGTATGGTAATACGCCTTCTTATCGAAATTGGTACTTTGCAGGCAGAGGGTTCTTCAGCAGAGTGTATAGCTACCCTTGCTAGAGTGGATAGTGTCAAACAGAGAATGGAGGCTGCCTACAAAACACTACAGGTCAGTATGCATAGTAATATTTTTATCCATCATGTGGACACTTGGGGTTGATCTGGAAATTGATCTTCGTTTTTCTGGTATATGGACAGGATGCTGATGGGTTAACTCAGTTAAGCTCGACGGTTGAGAGTGTTTTTAACAGTGGCGATCTTCCTCGTGCTGCAGAAACTCTTGCCAGCATGAGAAATTGTTTGTCTGCCGTTGGAGAGGTATTTTAATATCAGCTTCAGTACTTTATGGATTTAAGTCTGTTGTCATCGTCACTCTAACTCCAATTTTGATCAACAGGTTGCCGAATTTGCTAATGTTAGAAAGCAACTAGAGGTCTTGGAAGACAGGCTGGAGAAAATGGTGCAGCCACGTCTTACCGATGCATTAACATATCACAAGGTTTGAACCCATATATCTGCAAAACCTAACTAATGTAGGTTGTGGTATGTTGCTATTTATTGTTCTGAAAAGCCTTTCACCAAATTTGGCAGGTTGATGTCGTTCAAGATTTGCGAGGAATTCTAATCCGGATTGGGAGATTCAAGTCTATGGAATTGCAATATTCAGAAGTCCGTCTAAAGCCAATTAAGCAACTCTGGGAAGATTTTGACACAAAGCAAAGGGCCAACAAGCTTGCCAATGAGAGAAGTGAAAGTCAAAGGTTGTCTAGCGGTGATGAGTTTCAATTGACATCATCTCAGACATCATTTGCCAGTTGGCTGCCAAGCTTTTACGACGAAATGCTACTCTATCTTGAGCAGGAGTGGAAATGGTAAAATGTTTACTTTTTTTTTACAGTAGCTGCATATTTTTACCAGGCTCTTCCAGTGACAGTATGTCAGACCTTTATACCCAATCATGTGATTGCAGCTTAAGTATCAATCACTGTAGTACGTTTTTGCTTTCATGATTGTTCAGGTGTATGGTTGCCTTCCCTGATGACTACATGACTCTCGTCCCAAAGCTGTTGGTTGAGACCATGAGGGTACTGGGGGCTAGTTTTGTTTCTCGTGTTAACCTTGCAACAGGAGATGCTGTTCCTGAAACGAAAGCACTCGCCAAAGGTTGGATATGATGTCAGTACAGTTTGATTGTTAGGTTTCCTTCTTAGCCTAGTCCATTTACCCAGCTGGATTGGGATTGCGTTGTTTTTTTGGTTGTTCTACTGTACCATCCTCGTGCTTTAATAGATAGATCTAAGAGTGTCAGTTTCTCCTGCCTTTACATGAGCTAAAGTTTTTGGCTGTTCTTGTTAGTTTGTAATTTTTGTGCATAGTGGCAAATGTTATGAATATGTCGATATTCAAGAGAGTTGCAGGAAATCTGAACTTTCATTTAAAAAAACTTATTTGTAACATTTTTTTTTCATTTAGTGACTGAAATTTTTTCAGACAATTGACTATTATTTTAACTTGGTTTATATTTGTATTTTGTGTATTTAGGAAAATGCTGACAGTTCTGATGTTTAACTTGAACAGGTGTGATGGATCTATTATCTGGAGACTTGCCCAAGGGTATTAATATTCAGACTAAACATCTTGAGGCTCTGATTGAGCTGCACAACGTAACTGGTTCCTTTGCAAGAAATATACAGCACCTGTTTGCCGAATCTGAACTTAGGGTCTTAATAGATACGCTGAAGGCCGTTTACTCACCCTTTGAATCGTTTAAGCAAAAGTAAGTTTTCAAGTTGTGTACTTCTCTAGGATTTAGAGATTTTCTCATTTTATTGATGAAACTTATTTTGGGTATATGGCTCTTAAAGGCTGTTTGTGACATAAGAGTTTATCATTCTTTAGATATGGGAAGATGGAACGTGCTATTCTATCCTCTGAAATTGCAGTGGTGGATCTTAGAGGAGCTGTTACTCGTGGTGTTGGGGCTCAAGGAATCGAACTCAGCGAAACAGTACGTAGGATGGAAGAGTCTATTCCCCAAGTTGTTGTTCTTCTTGAAGCTGCGGTTGAAAGGTGTATCGGCTTCACTGGCGGCTCAGAGGCAGACGAGCTGATACTTGCGTTAGATGACATAATGTTGCAATATATCTCAATGCTTCAAGAAACACTCAAATCTTTGAGAGTTGTGTGTGGAGTGGATGGTACAGGTGATGGAGTTGGCTCAAAGAAAGAGGCAAGTGCAGAGAAAAGGGAGAGCTCTCGCAAGATGGATTTGACTTCAAATGAAGAATGGTCCATTGTCCAGGGAGCACTACAAATTCTTACTGTTGCTGATTGTCTCACGAGCAGGTCTTCTGTCTTTGAAGCCTCTTTGAGAGCCACTCTAGCTAGATTAAACTCCAGCTTGTCTATTTCATTATATGGCACAAATTTGGATCAAAACCTATCACATTTGAAAAGTGAACAAACTGCTGGAGATTTGTCTATGGCTGGACGAGCTTCCCTGGATGTGGCAGCTATTCGGTTGGTTGATGTTCCGGAGAAGGCTCACAAACTGTTAAACCTGTTGGAGCAGGTACTGAAAAGCTGTAGTCTTGATTTACAAAGTTTCTGAATTAACTATCCTTTTGTTTCCTTATTCCCTTGATTTGTTGCAGTCTAAAGATCCACGGTTCCACGCCCTGCCTTTGGCATCTCAGAGAGTTGCTGCATTTGCCGACACAGTCAACGAACTTGTCTATGATGTCCTTATCTCAAAAGTCAGGCAACGCCTGGGGGAAGTATCTCGCCTACCAATCTGGTCTTCCGTGGAGGAACAAACTGCTTTTCCTCTACCAAACTTCAGCTCGTACCCTCAGTCTTATGTTACAAGTGTAGGAGAATATCTTCTTACGTTGCCTCAGCAACTTGAGCCTCTAGCTGAAGGAATCTCAACCAATGGTGACTCAAACAACGAGGATGCCCAATTCTTTGCAACGGAGTGGATGTTCAAGGTAAGTCTAATTTATGCGTTAGTCAACCTCAGATTGCAATATGCTAAGACCTTATCCACTAATTTTTTTTAAAAAAAACAGGTAGCAGAAGGCGCAACCGCCCTGTACATGGACCAACTGAGAGGAATCCAATACATTTCAGACCGAGGAGCACAACAACTCTCTGTAGATATAGAGTACTTGAGCAATGTGCTTTCGGCTCTGTCCATGCCAGTTCCGCCAGTTCTTGCAACTTTTCAGACGTGTTTGGCTACACCGAGAGATGAGCTCAAGGATGTGATGAAATCAGAAGCTGGTAGTGAACTCGATTTCCCTACAGCTAATCTTGTTTGTAAGATGCGTCGTATCAGTTTCGATTAGCCTACGAGACTTTGCTAACAAATCGGTTCGTCCATTGTCATATTGTATTGTTTGTGAACTTTTGATAAAATATAAGAAGACAAGTTTCAAAATTTGTAGTAAATGCTTTCTTAATTGCATCAAAAACCACTAGACCAAGATCCAAGAGCCAACAGTAGTTGGTGTCTAGTAGAATACTCAGAATTCACCGCTGAAATATTCATGGTTACGTAGTTTTCGTGTTTTCTAGAAAACTATTGTTTAGAAAATGGCTTCCACTAGACATTGCGTGGAGAAAAAGAGAAAGATCTGAGAGACCAGCCGTTTCAGTTAGACCAAATCATAGTGGAAATGGCTTCCACTAAACATTGCGTGAGATGAGAGGAAGAGCCAAAACTGGTTCCTTGGTATACGAATAACAATGTCTGTAGCTGTCATATAATCCGGTTGTTTCAAAGTATAGAACAACCAAATTTGTATGTGGAGCTAGGTGAAGTTGTAGCTGTCATTTTTCTGATATATAAATTTATTTATTTTTTATCTATAATATTATATTTAGAATGTTTCATAAAATATAATGTTTTTGTAGAATGTTTTGTAGTATAAACGCTTAATCGTATAGGATCCCATTAGGCGTTCTAAGTGGTGCCTCCGGTTGACAATCTCAAAGCAAGAAGATTTGTGCTGTTAAAGAGCTTATTAAGGACAATAAATGAAGTAGCTCATCAAGGAGCTTTATTCAAATGAAAGACAAAGATAGGAAAGAACTTAAGGTTGTGACCAAAAGCAAAACAATACTATTAGATTTGATATTTCATAAAATTGAAGAGAGAGATTTTTTTTTTTGAGACAACTCTCAAAGTTACGGTCCAAATTTCTCATTACATGACTATACATATATGAATCTCATTTTGTTAAGAACCTTAGTTATGTCAAGGGCTTAGACTTGTCTTTCTTGTGGACTCTAATCTTTGTTGAACATTTCCTTTAAGAGATGATTTTTTTTTTTCGTTGAAAGTGATCTTGTTATATTGATGATTGAATAAAGTCACAGTACAATTGGTTTTCTAGCCATTTAGACGGTGAAAAACAGTTTGAGTAAAAGATAGAAGAACTACAACCATATTTTGCAAGCAAATGAGCAACATTATTACAGCCTCTTTTTGTGAAACTAAACTGGACTTCCTGAAATTTCTTTGCCCATTCTCGAATGTCTTGTATAATATTTTCCAAGGAAATGTCAATGTCTTTGTTGTTCAAAATTTTGGTTAGAATCTCATAATCCCCTTCAAAACAAACAAAAGTAATTCCTTTTATCCATGTTTGTTGTACCGCCGTTAAAAGCGCATTTGCTTCCGCTTCTAAAGGTGAAGATGTTATCCCAAGAACCGAAGATCCCCATCCATTTGTTGTTCCAGTCTTGTCTCGTAGAATCCATCCCGCTTTTGCCGTGGAAGAAAGTTGATTATATGTCGCATCATAGTTACATTTAAGCATAGTTGTTGTTGGACGTTTCCATGATTTATTCGAAATCAAATGCAGTTGTGATTGGTGATGATGTGTTTGAGGATTATGAATTTGCCAATCGGAGACATCTCCTTTGGCTCTAAGAATAATTGTTATTGGTTTGTCTTGTATAGCATTGAAAGTAAAATTGTTCTGAGACTTCCAAATGTGTCAAAGTAACCAAAAGGGAAGTTGTTTTGTACTTTCTGGGAGGTTTTGGATGTAACTCGAATCCAAAAAAGTGGCAATATATTGTTCACTAGTGAACATTGGTGAGAGTAACAAGTGTATTGTAATATTAGAAAGATCCCATATTTCTTTAGCTTGTGGACATTGAAAAAAGTTGTGATCTATTGTCTCATCTGCTTTGAAGCATCTTGGACAAATGGGATCTAAGTTCATACCTCGAGTATTTAATCTAGTGATAGACGGGAGAGCTTGAGAAAGGATACGCCAGAAAAGTGTTTTATCTTTGGCAATATCTTTAGGCGCCAAATCTTTGTTTTGAGACACACTGAGCTATGAGGAATTGCAGGTGGTGCTAAATTGTTTGCAGGATGATGCATATTAAGCCAGTATCCAGAATGAACATAGTATTCACCTGATTTATTATAATGCCAAATAAGTTTGTCTTGTAAAGCTGTTTTGGCTAAATATATTTTGTGGATCTCTTGATGATCAGGGATAGCGATATGTTCTGATAACTTTTCTTGTGACCATGTACGGTAGGCTCCTGAATCAGATATTAATTGTGCAATGTGCATATCATTTCCTTGATGTATGATCGTTAAGGGTCTTGGCGGATGTGTCGAGATGACATTATCTATGTTCACACAAGTCGTATTACCATCCCCAATGATGAATCTTGAGCCTTTTTTGATGAGCTCCAAACCTTCCAAGAAAGAAGATCAACCATAAGATTGATTGACTCGTTTTTTGGCATCTAAGATTGAGGAGTCTCTATAAGATCTAGCTTTCATAATTTTTGCAAAGAGGCTTTCTATATATTTGTATAAATGTCATGCTTGTTTTGCTAGAAGAGCATCATTAAACTTTGCTAAGTTTTTGAATCCCAATCCTCCTTCCTTTTTTGAATACTGCAGTTGTTCCCATGCTATCCATGGTATACCTCTTTCAGCATTTCCTTTTTCCCACCAGAATCTTTGTAGTACAGCATCAATCTCTGATACAATCGCCATAGGTAGTTTAAAACATGTAATTGAGTAAACTAGCATTGCTAAAGCTACATTTTCAACATTATTTCTTTTCCTCTGTAGACAATTTCATTGTGCTCCAACATGCAGTTCTTTGTTTCACTCGGTCAACAATGTTGGAGAACATTTCTGTCTTTTTTTTGCCAAACTGTTCAGGAAGTCCCAAATATTTGCCACCTCCACCGTGATTTGATATCTCCATAATCTTTTTTAATCTGTTATGAGTGTGATCGTGAAATCGTGATCCAAAAGTGATGACAGATTTTGATGTGTTGATTTTTTGGCCTGAATAGTATTCATATACATCAAAATCTTCTTTGATCGCTTTACAGTTCCAAGAATTAGCCTGGCAGAAGAATAGGGAGTCGTGTGCAAATTGTAGATGAGTGATGGCCGGTACTCCATTTCCAATCTTAATTCCACGGATTTCACCAGACTGAACTCTTGTTTTGATCAAATGACTCATTATATCCGCACAAAGAATGAATAAGTACGGTGAAAGTGGACCACCTTGACGAATTCCTCTTTCAAGAATGATCATTCCGTGTGGTGTACCATTGATAAGCATAGAGTAGCTTACTTATCGTACCAAACCCATTATCCAATGTATCCATTTTTCAGAAAAACCAAACAGATGCATTGTTACTTCCAAGAAGTTCTATTCTACTCTATCGTAGGCCTTAGTAACATCTGGTTTAATAGCCATGTAGTTTTCTGATACTCTTTTTCTTGCTTTTAGAGAGTGCATCACCTCATGTGCTATCATAACGTTATCCGTTATCAATCTTCCTGGTATAAATGCCGCCTGAGTATCTGATATTATGTTGTCTAAATGTGACTTAAGGCGGTTTACTAGGCATTTTGAGATGATTTTGTACAAAACATTACATAGGGCTATTGGTCGAAAATCAGATAAATATTTGGTGAATCTACTTTTGGTATCATGCAGATATTAGTATGATTTAGACTTGATTTCAAGTAGGAAGTATCAAAGAAATCTTTCACCTCTTGTATGATATCTTTACCAATAGTACTCCAGTAATGTTTATAAAAACGAGATGTCATCCCATCGGGTCTTGGTGCTTTGTCATCACTGATTGAGGTTAAAGCCTCGTAGATTTCCTCTGTACTTAACTCCTTAGTGAGCTCCTCATTTATTTCTGCAGTAACTGTTGGGGGGAAGTCGCCAAAATCCAAAGGTGAAACTGGTATTCTGCTTGTTTTGTAAGCATTTGTGAAATACTCTTGAGCATGTCTCCCTATTTCATGATCGCCCTGATATATATTGTCCTCTGAATCTAGAACAGAGGAAATATAATTCTTAGTATATCTTGTTTTTGTACTTGCATGGAAATATGTTGTGTTAAGATCACCATTATTGAGCCATTGATTTCTACTCTTCTTCTGCCAATAGTATTCCTCATCACGGTAAGCTTTGTTTAACTCATTTTGTAACCAAGAAATGTTTCGTCTAACAGGTGTGTGAAGGCTCTCCATTGCTTTGTTTAAGGTGAACTGGAAGTGGTCAATTCTCTTTGTAGCATTTAAATTTGCACTATGTTTACTCCTCGCCATAGCTTTGCGACAGGCTGAGATTTGGTCACAAATAGTATAGTGGTTTCTCTGTTTGCAGGAATTCCAACTCTCTGCAACCACCTCTTCGAAGTTCTCAATTTGAGTTAGTCGTTTATCAAAACTAAAAGGTTTATGAGGACAATTTTGTGGTGGAGTTATATTTGTGAGTATTGGCTTATGATCTGAGCCATTAAATTCAAGAAATTATGCATCAGCGTGTGGAAAACTTGCATACCACTCAGAGTTTATCATCACTCTGTCCAAACGACATTTGGTTGTGTAATTCCTTCTTTCTCTCACCCATGAAAACCTATCTCCCTTATGTTTTAAGTCTTTCAGATCACAGACAGTTCTCATGTGTTTAAAATCCCTGAAGGTCCATTCCTCTCTTTGTGGACCACCTATCTTTTCATCATTGCTGATTATCTCATTAAAATCCCATGTAAGCATCCAAGGCCCCGATCTACTCTCTCTCACATCTTCTAGACATTGCCAGAACTCACTTCGTCTAGATGGAACCAGGTTTCCATAGACATCAGACAAATAAAAACTTATCCTATTAAAGTTAACATGGACATCAATGATTCGTTGATCTTGATATAGTTTGGTCAACGAAACATTGTTAGTCCACATCATTGCTAAACCACCACTCCTACCAAGTGGGGTTCTGTTATTACATTGTTAAATCCTAAAACAGAAGCAAAATCAGTCACAACATAACATCTATTTAGAGTTTCACATAGAAATAAAACATGTGGTTTTAGAATACGACATAAACATTTTAAACGAAATTGTGTCAGTGGCGAAAAAATGCCTTAACAGTTCCATGAGATGACTCTCATGGAGGTACTGGGGGTATCGGGCCTCCCGTGCCTCCGTCCAAAGCTGTACCACTACAAGATGCCTCTGGCTCTGCTCGTCCTCTCTTACGGATCTGATTCAGGACCGTCAAATCCTCTGCCTCCTCACATCGTTTATAATACAGTTCCATTGTTTCACGGTTCCTCTGTAGACCATTCCTTGAAGAACAAGCTCCAGGGGTGAATGTAACTTCAATATGATCATTGTGCATCAGATTCTTACCCTTGGCATGCTTTGTGAAAAGATAGTGTATTCTCTCAGCCGTTAAATATGTGTCTTCAAAAGCGCTTGGAGCCGAGTCATCTGACTCTGTAATGATGAATTCTTTGTTTGTAGGGACAGTCCGCAATCCTGGAATTTCTCCATCCGGTGCAATAGTCTGCAAAGTGTTAGTATCAGACTCATGATCATTGAAATCATTATCAGGATTGTTATAGTCATCACGATCATAGCCATCATTGCCACCATTGTCATCATCATTTGGATGCTCTTCAAATTCCAGTGGACATGACTTTTTGTCATGCTTCAAGGATCCACACGCAGAGCAAAAATTTCTGAGTCGCTCATAACGGAATTTAAGGATTGTGTTATCACCACTCCCGAACTGAAAGTTCCTTTGGAAACGTAATGGTGTGTCATAATTCCAGGTCACTTGAACTCTCACAATTTCCACAAGGTTGGCATTTTCATCAAATTCGATGTCTGCAACATGTCCTATTTGATCACCAATATAGTTTACCATGGCAGTGTTAAGAAACTAATTTGGAATGCCCCTTATTTGGATCCAAAAGGGGATGATCTTGATTTCCTCATCAGAGATGTTAGGATACCATCGGTGTACCGCAATCATTCAGTCATTAAAGGCCCATGGGCCACGGTGCAGAACCAGATTAAGCGCTTCTTCAGTCTGGAAAATGACAATGGCTTTGCCTTCACTGAGTATACGTCTGCGGCAAGCATCCGCAGAACCCCAGATTCTGGGCAACTGATCCACAATTGCTCGTAGATTTTGTTTCTTCTCATTCACCACCAATACAATTAAAGAGAAATGATTCTCATCATTTGGTTTGCCACATAATTCAGAAGGTAACACGATAGGGGTATCAGAGATTCCCAAGTCGAGATTCTGTAAAGATTTTCGAATGTAGTCACTCATGGCCGCAGTAGTTGGACGTGTTTGTGAAAGTAAGACAAGAACGAGGGAGACGGTTTTGGAGACAAAGAGACAAAATCCGGCCAATATATAAGGTTGTATCCATGGCGGTTTTCCACGGCAGTTATCCCACGTCAAACACGAGATCAAATAACTGCTAACACAAACATATCGCAGAGGGAAAACATCAAATCCAAACTTATAACTGTCGAAACTTGTCGGAAAAACAATCCAAGATAGAGAAAGAGAAAGAAAACGGCGATAGTGGTTAACAAACCAAAAATCGCCTTCTTGATCGCCTATAGAGAGAAAAGGCGTCATGAGAGTCTTTTACATATGGTTGTCGCCTTTAAGAGATGGTTTATATTTAATAGAAATCTAATAAATAAAAATTATTTTCCAAAATGGTAATTTAATTAACAGACGAACTTAATAACTTATGCATTTTTGCCAAAACAAATTTAATGTTTAATAAGACATAAAACACACGAATCTGTTTTGACTTCGCCAATTTAATTATGATATTAGTCAATTTTATTTTTTATTTAATTAAATGTTCAAAATCGTTATTTTGTCAAAACAACGTTATTTCCTTATGTCAAAATTAGGACAAAGTCGTGTTTCTTCCTTCCTGAATCTCTAATTTCCATTTTGATTTCATATTTCTCTCTCCTTCGATTTGATTATTTTTTCCACAAGTTTGTTATTAGAATGACCGTTTTTCCAAATTAAATTTGATTATCCAATATAATATTATGATTTCTTTATTTATTAAAAACTTCTATCTAATAAAAAAACTTCCAATTTTTTTTGTTTAGATCATACTAAGTTCTTTTCTTCTCACTCTATTTTGTACATTTTTTAAAGTATTTGAATTTCTTACTAAATGTTATTTTCATTCATCTTCCTTCTTTTTTTATTCCATTTTTTGTACTTTATTTTTTTCTATCTTAAGTTTATATGTTATTGGAAGCAAAAAAACTAGAAATTAAAACAATACTATAAATTCGTAAAAACTAATATTCCAATACAACTAATACTAGGTGTTTTGAGTGTAAGAATACTTTATATTTTATGTGACTTATGTGTCTTACGGTTTAATAATAAAGTTCACGTTTATATTTAACATTGTGAATTCTAATATTAAAAACGACACTGTGATGAATCGGTTTCGATTAATGTATTAGAATTTGGGTATATTAATAACCCTCTTCCTTTCTCTTAATTATATTATATAAGTAATATATATACATATATATGTTATATGTATACATTATTAAGAGGTGCTATTACGAACATTCAAAGGTAACTGTATATATATGTAGCTGTTGAATCGTTACTGCAACGGTTGTGTTCTCATAATGTGAGAAACACTACCAAACCAAACACACACCAGAAAAAATAGATTATTGATCTTCTTTATCAAAGATTAAGTGAAAGCAATAAGGAGTAAGAGAAGATGGTTATTCTAAGAGTTTGCAAGGGTCCAAATGAAGAGGGTTATTCAAATGACCGATGAAGGGGGTTATTCAAACTCTTGCGAACAGTTTAAAAATAAAAAAAGAAACTCTGAGTTTGGAACCTCAATTAGCATAACTGTTTAGCTAACAAAGCCGAATTAAAATTATTGACATTCCTAAGACTCAATCCGCCCAACTATTTACTTGAACATAATTTCTCACAAGCTAATCAATGCATATCCATTGTCGACAATTTGTACTCCACTAGTAATTCGCTACTGTACTACTAAATTTGGATGTGATTTTTTTTGGTATGCGAAAACAAGACATCACAAACGTCTAAACAGCGGTTGCTACCGATTTAATCATCGCCTCTTTCTCCTTTTGATAGCAACTTTGCTGACCAGCCATTTATCCAACTTTTTAAGACACAATTTAGTTGTTTATATAAAAATAGATGTTCATACAATTAATTAATATAATATCATATTTAAATCAATTATAAAGTCAATTATTGATTCTAAATGACAGAATTAGTAATTTAATGTTAGAGTTATTATATTTTTATATACGTCGTAAAATTATTTTTATATTTTAAAAATTGTATATAATTTTAGTTTTCTAATAATTAGTTTTTTTTTTAATTTATGAAAGTAAAAAGTTTATACTTACCCATGTCAAAATTTCAAATCAATCAAATTGACACACTTGAGAACCAATATTTATAGAATAAGATTGTTTGATGCAAAAATATATATGAACTTATTATTATATAATACAGTATACGACGATAGACGCCCTTTTTCTTCGTGGCGAACGAAACCCTAATCATCACTCCTCCTCCTCCTCCTCCATCATCCTCCAAATTGGATTCTGCCAATTGCCTGTTCTCTCTTCAATTTGATTCAGTTCGATTTCTTCGTATCCCACCATGGATGCTCAGCGAGCTCTGTTAGACGAACTTATGGGAGCAGGTGAATGAATCATCCAAGAGCAAAAAAAAATCTAGTTTCAGTTTTTTATCCCCGAAATTGAGCTCTCCAAAGCTTTTAATCTATGATTTCCATGTGAATAATTTGGTGATTTTTTTTTTTTTAATGTTTGCAGCTCGTAATCTGACAGACGAAGAGAGAAGAGGGTTCAAGGAGGTTAAGTGGGACGATAGAGAGGTCTGTGCATTCTATATGGTTCGATTTTGTCCTCATGACCTCTTCGTTAACACTCGAAGCGATCTTGGTTAGTCACACTATTTGTAAATTTGTATGATATGCTTTTTCTTCATGTTAGATTCTTAGCTTCATTGTTTGTCTCTGTTTCTCTTTCAGGAGCGTGCTCGAGAATTCATGATCCAAAGTTGAAAGAGAGGTGAGGCTCCATTGAGATCTTCGTTATGTTTGATTCTGATTAATTACAAATCTGTATCGATTCGTGTGACATTAATATACCTACATTTGAATAAGCAATTGCTCAAATAGACCATTTACTGTAGTGCTCTACTTCTAAAAGCATGTGTGGCTATCTTGCATATATATATATATATGTCCATCAATGTTATACGTAGAGGTTACAATTAGGCCTACCTCAGAGCGCAGTTTAACGCATTTATATCAAAAAGTTTTGATTTTTTTTGTTTCTTCTTCTGTTTCAGCTTCGAAAACTCTCCAAGGCATGATTCCTATGTGCCTAAATTCGAGGCTGAGCTTGCACAGTTTTGCGAGAAGTTGGTATGTAATGCTTGTCATTTCTATTAGTTTTTTTTTCGTGAGAATCGAGTCTTCTGTACACTAAGATTGGAATTGGTTACAGGTGAATGATCTTGATAGGAAGGTCAGGCGTGGACGTGAACGCCTTGCACAAGAGGTTGAGCCGCCTCCACCACCGTC
The DNA here is from genome assembly GCF_000633955.1 of Camelina sativa. Lineage (NCBI taxonomy): Eukaryota > Viridiplantae > Streptophyta > Magnoliopsida > Brassicales > Brassicaceae > Camelina > Camelina sativa. Next base: position 11,402,552 of record NC_025702.1, on the reverse strand, counting down.
TCTATCTGCAGAAAAAGCTGAACAATTGTCTGTTTTGGAGGAAAAAGTTAAGAACCTTTTGGAACAAGTGGAAGCACTTGGTGAAGAGGGCAAAGTGGATGAAGCTGAAGCGCTAATGAGAAAGGTACTATTTGTTTACCATGCTGTTGAGTTCTAAAGAAGCTCTAGAAAATGAGTTTCCAAGTTTTGACTAGTCATACTAAATCGTGGAATATGACTTGATTCCTCCCTGTTTCAGTTACACCCTTAGTGGCACCTAAATATGATTAAAAATTTAGTGTACTGAGTGCTTAACTTTCAATAACTTTTGTAGGTGGAAGCGCTTAATGCTGAGAAGACAGTCTTGTTACAACGACCAACTGATAAGGTACTTGCTATGGCACAAGAGAAGAAGATGGCACTGTGTGAGGTTTGTGGATCATTCCTTGTGGCTAATGATGCTGTAGAAAGGACGCAGTCTCATGTCACTGGAAAACAACATGTTGGCTATGGCTTGGTCCGGGAGTTTCTTGCTGAACAAAAAGTAAGTCTCTAAATTAATACTGGAGTCTTGTCTCATTTAAGCTGCTTTTTGGAAGATGGAGATAGTGATACTTTTTTTTCTTTCTTTTCTTTTCCAGGCTGCTAAAGATAAAGGAAAGGAAGAAGAAAAGCTAGTCAGAGGAAAAGAAGTAGATGATAAGAGGAAATCAAGGGAAAAGGAAAGCGAGAGTAAGAGGAGTGGGTCTAGTGATAGAGATAGATACCGTGATCGGGATCGGGACAGAGATGGTGATAGACACAGAGACCGTGGTAGGGATCATAGAAAGCCTTATGACAGGAGATCGAGAAGTGGGAGAGAGGGTCGTGATCGAAGCAGGTCACGATCTCCTCATGGAAGGTCTGGTCACAGAAGAGTGTCAAGAAGCCCCATTCGCCAGTACTAGTTGGAGACCCTCATGGAAGGTCTAGCCACAGAAGGGTGTAGAAAATCCCATTTGCCACCACTAGTTTGAGATAAATGTGTTGTCGCTATGTCTTGGGGCCAAGGAACTTTGCAATTAATGAGGTAGACATTGTGACATCCCCCTTAGTTTCATGAGCATGTGTTTTGTTTTGGAACTTCCTTGTTTAAAAATTTATGGATAAAAATTGTCTTTCTACCCGGTTCACAGCTATTCTAAGAGTTTGAGACCTTACCCCTTCATCGGTTATTTGTTAAGAGGTCAAAAGCGTTGAGGTAGGTATAACCATATAACCTTTACATTTTCATTGTATTTCACAACGTTTGGGATGCTATAGCCTCTTTTTATTTCGTCGGTTGGTACCCATTTCTAGTTTGATATACTTTTCTGATTGAAAAGACTACAGAATAGGGAATATTGGGCTTGAATGACACAGATACTATTTGAGGTAACAAATATATGACTAGAAGTCATCCTTTTACTAGAAGTTGGTTTCAGTTTTGAGTTTGAATAATCTTTGGCTTTGGGGTTAGGTATAATTGTTACATTTCTTGGAACATTTGGTTGCAAAAAAAAAGCTTTCAATAAAGGAATCTCTGCGAACCCAGGAAACACATTGGATGGGTCGGCTTGATATTTTGATTTGTATCGGCTATCGGGTAAACTCCCACACAGCTGTTTATGAACTTTTTGATAAATCTTTTCCAAATTCAAGTGGTGGATGGTTATAATAAAACAGTAGGTAAGGAATTCTCTGGTGGGAGCAAGAACAGTATCGATGGTTTGTGTTGAGGTCCCAAGAACAAGGTCTGTGTTGATGGTTTTGGCCTATCTCAAAGCTAGTTGGCCTTTGTGTAAAACCTGGATAAACCTTTTCATATAAACATTACAAATGTCTTTTTCCTTTTCTGATTTCTGTCTTTGATTCAAATAAAAACCTCAGCTTGTTTGTGAATGAATACCTTGTTTTGGGGGTTCTTGGTTTTGCAGCTACACAAAGCTTTCTCATATTTGGTAAGCAAACTCGTAAGACTGTAAATGTAAATGTGTGATGAACGACTTTTGTCTACTACCAATCTTAGATTAAGTCCAACAGTGAAAGAAAATAACAGAACGTGATAAATCCATGTAAAAGACACAAAATCTATGTAATATTAGACGATTCAGTCGGGATCAGATTTTTTAAAAATCACGTTTTTATAGCCCAAGTTTGGTTATCATAGAAACAAACAGCCTATCCGCCGCTTCCTTCATTCATATATGGTCTCACTTTAATAACTTTTACGTAGGCAACCTGAAACCAAATAATTTTTTTAGACTAAACAATGACCAAACCAAATCATTTATTTCGGTTTTTCGAGTTATGGTTTTTTGCCCACCCCTTTTTAACTCTGCCCAAGAGAGATTGCTCTTAAACCCCTAAACTAGATCCTACGGTAGGTCAATCAATAATAACACACAATCTTTGAAATTTAATGGATATGGAAGACGACTCCGATCCAATCCCGATTGACATCATTCTCGAGATACTATCGAGATCATCTGCCAAGTCCATCGCTAGGTTTGGTCTCGCATCCAAGTTCTGCGCGTCCATACTTAGCCGTCCAGATTTCACCGAGTTGTTCTTGACTAAGTCTTCGAGTCGGCCACGTCTCTTATTCGCAGTCCGAGAAGATTCCCGTAACTTGTGGTTGTACTCATCGCCTCAGCCTCACAATCTAGATAAGAACGATCCTTCTCTTATAGTAGCAGCCGATTTTCATATGCAGTTACCAATTGCATACATTGACGAAAAGGAAGTGTCTGACCCTGTTTCTAGCTTACTATATTTCCCTAGAATGCAAATCTCAGAGGATGAGAGAGATGATTTGCCGGTGATATGTAACCCTAGCACAGGACAGTACGCGAGATTACCTCAAATGAAAAGGAAGAACCATTCGAGAAGCCTTTTAGGGTATGATCCGATTAGCAAACAGTTCAAGGTACTGGCCGTAACCAAAAATCGTCATGGAGAGGGATATATCCTGACATTAGGAACTGGAAGAATGTCATGGAGGAAGGTCCAACTTCGAGTGAACCATTATCCTAAAAGTCGAGGAGGGATATGCATTAATGGGGTTTTGTATTACCTAGCTGCTGGCTACCAAAACATTGAGAAAATAGCTTGTTTTGATGTTAGGTCTGAGAAGCTTAGGTTTCTTGATGAAGACTCTACTACCGAGAGCATATTCAGTTGTTCTTCTCGCAGCAGAAAACTGATTAATTACAAGGGTAAATTAGGCGTGACCAGTTTGGTCCGAATCAGGAACTACGGTCAACAATTTACTAGAATCCGGTTGCGGTTGTGGATTCTTGAGGATGTCCAGAAACAGGAATGGCTGCATCGTGAATACCATTTGCTCGAGAATTTGGCTTTGAAGGTCGTATGTCCGTTGTTGGAGTGACTGCTTATGGTGAAGTTATTCTGTCCCTGGACTATCCATATATTAAACCCTTCTTTGTGTTCTACTTCAATCCCGAAAGAAACACTCTGGAACAAGTTGTAATCCAAGGTTTAGTAGCGCCTGAAATTAATAGTATAGTTTACACCTTTGTAGACTATGCAGAAGATTACAGGTTTATATAACACAGAGTCTAGCCATTTTCGCCTGCCAGTAAATGTGACCTTCCGTCTACAGGTGAGTGAGTCCATCATTTTGTTGGCTTATTAATTTTTTTTTTTCCAAGTTTTATCAATCTCGATGTTACTTACATGATATCAAGATAATATTTTATATTAGTTGCGTTTTTATAAAACATCCTTAATTCGTAATGATATTGCGTTTTTATAAGGTTTTTTTTTAAGACATCTATAGAAAGATTCTTGTCTCTCGGCATTCTTCGTCTACTTAAACAAAATTATTTGCTTGAGTTGCTGTTTTGATACCACAGAGAAAAAAACTCCTGCTAAAACTAAATGTTTGAGTTGCAATTAATCATTCATGAAAGATCCTAGCTATATCTTAATTCAGTTAATGCTGTTTACGGGTTCTAATTTCTTGCATGATACTAATAATTAGTGTGTCTGATTCTTTATCGTTCTAAGCTATTTCAGGTTACGTGGTTGACAAACATAAGTATTACATATGACCGGCCACCACAATTTAAGCAAAGTTTGTAGTACTCGTACTTATTTATCCTACTCATAGTTCTCTCTTTGGAGCTTAGCTAGTAGCCTAGTAACTACCGCATCCTATCACTTTAAAACTAGTTGTCTAAGTCGGTTAAGCCTGCTTAAGTATAAAATCCAACTGAGCTTCTTCGCGTATGGGATTAGAGGAAAGCTCCGTAGACCGAAAATGCAAATACATGCATGCATGTGATCAAGTGACTCCAGAGCTTAATATTTTTTTCGAGATTAAATGAGATGCAATATTCTAACACTTTGTTAGTTAACGAAATATTTAAACACTTTGTTAGACAAGGTGCTATAGTGAAATGATGATTTATCTATGGTGTAGCGAGTTAGGATATTTTAAATTCATATTAATATTGATCCAAAATTTTCCCACTATATAATTCTCGCATGTGACATTTTTAAACATTTTCTATTATAAATGTTCAGAATTTTTATTTTTATATGATATAGTTGAATGGTTGGGCTAAAGATCCAACTTAAACTAGATACAAACTTTCAAATTTGGATGATTGCTAAATTAACTTTCAATGCTAACTCAGATTTAGATTTATTTTGGTTTTATCTGTAATATGACTTTGAACAATTATCTACTAATTTTAAATGATGTGGGAAGATGAACAAACAAATTTTCTTCGTTGATTGAGTAATACATATCCATTTTCAAAATTCAGATCACGTCTACTGCAGAAAAAAATCTATAATTATATTAATTTTATGTATTCTATGATGATCCAATACAATTAATAAAAAAATAGTAAACAAAGATTATAGAAGAATCATAATATTTAAATTTTAACAAAAGATTTATAAATATCTATAATACTCCCTCAGTTTCAAAATATAAAAGAATTTTTTTTTAACTAAAACACAAAGATTAAAAAATGTTTATTTTGAACAAGTTCAACCAATCAGAAACAATACTACATAGTATAAAATATTAATTAAATTTAAAACTTGCATAGAAACTTGAAAAACATCCTATATTATGAAACAAAAAAATTTCTCTAAAACATACTACATTGTGAAAAGGAGGAAGTATTAATTATGAAACTCTATTTGGACATCTTAGGTTTTTTATAATTATTATTAAAAAAAAAGTTAATTGTGTTTGATTTATGTAGATAGGATAGTAGAGAATTAATTATAGAGATTATATATATATATATATATATATATATATAATTTCATATTCAATGTTTACCCTTAATAATTTCCTAAGTTTTTATATAAATCTAAAAAAATCTAATTTCCTAACTTTTACATTTTTTATTCTAAAATGTACCTGTTTGAATGCGTTACTAGTTTTTTTGGTAACTAGTTTATGGTGAGTCAACGGAAGAGAAGAAGACCAAATTAGTCTTTTGAATAACAGTTTGGTTAACAAAGCCTCAGAAACATCCCTCTTCTCTTTAATTACAGAGGAACAAGACGGAACCTTTGAGATCATCACTCTTCGGTTTCTTCTCCAAATCCTTCACATGGTTCGAATCAAGATCCCTTTTTTCTTATCTCTCTTTTTCAATTCGATTTTGGGTTGATCTTAATTTTGGTTTCAGATGTCGGACGGAGGAGCACCGTCGAGGTACGTTAAGTTAACAAAGGAGCAAGCTCCCGTCGATGAGATTAATCCCGGCGAACTCAATCAACCCATTGAGGTTTCTCATGTAATATGCCCACTACTCTACTACTGATTCTGATTTTTAACCGATAATGTTAGTGATTTTCACAAGAGATCCTTGACTTGTGTTCTTCGTATGATCAATTTGATTCTATGTGTTGTGTCAGTTTTGACTAAGGCAGGCTCGATTAGTGTTCAGTTCTAGATTTTGACAATTTGATCTGTATGGATCTGTGCTCTGATTCTGTGTGTGTGTGTGTGTGTTGAAACATGTCCGTAGCTAGCTGTTCACAAATGTAACGAGTGTGGCCAACCTTTACCTGAGAATTTTGAAGCTCCTGCTGATGAGCCTTGGACTACCGGAATCTTCGGCTGTACTGAGGACATGACTAGTTGTAAGAGTTTTCACAGATCTGTCATTTTTTTATTCATCTTTACTACAACTAGGGGCTTAGTTTTTAGTCCACTTCCCATGTCTTGAACACACTCTTTTACAGTTTGGCAGGGACTAATTTGCCCAAGTGTTCTCTTTGGACGTGTCTATGAGACTCTGAGTGATGAGGAAACCTCGTGTACCAAAGCATGTATTTGCCATTCCATTGTAGTTGAAGGAGGTCTTACTGCTGCGTCCATTGTTGCTTGTGTTCCCGGTATAGATCCGCATACCTCTTTTCTTATATGTGAAGGCTTGTTGTTTGTTTGGTGGATGTGTGGTATCTACACTGGAAACGTCCGTCAAAATCTACAGAGGAAATATCATCTCAAGGTATAATAAAATCAAAAGCTTCTTTCGTAACATCTAATAATCGATAAAGAATCTGAAAAATGTGTGTTTTTGTTTGATTGATGGAAACAGAACTCTCCTTGTGATCCATGTATGGTGCATTGTTGCCTTCACTTTTGTGCGATTTGTCAAGAGCACCGTGAGATGAAGAACCGTCTTTCGGATAACTTTGTGATGCCCATGACTGTTATTAACCCGCCACCAGTTCAAGAGATGAGTGCCTCTGTCCCGGTCTCACACCATAGCTCTGATCTTGAGATGAGGCCATTGTAGTCCTCAATGTTTCAACCAAGATTCAAGGTTTTTGTTTTGTGTCAACCTCATCATCTCTAAATCTTTTTATGTAAAACTGATTTGGTTTGTTTCAAACTCACATAGATGGATTCTGTTTTTCTTTTCCAATGTATAATTAATGATTTATTCTTATCTTAAAATTAAGATTTTTTTTTTAATGAGTAATTAATTATGTAATTTGAATTATTCTACTAGTTATGAATTTTTCCTATAGGTAGCTTGCTAAATTTATCTTTCTTTTGGATAAATATGAGAAACATTAAAGAATCTTTAAAAGATCGTAACACGTTTTATATTTTTATAAAAAAAAATACCTAGTCATATTAAAATAACAAAACTTTTTTTCTTATAAGTAACGATAACTACGAAATTAGGTACGTAAGTCTCTGCCCTACGTTTATTTTCTTTTAGATATTACAAAGGACCACATCAATCAGAAGAAGATGATCGGAAAAGATTCAGACTTACCTGTGTCATCTCCGGCGGCGGAAACACGAGTTTCTGCATCGCTGCCATGTTTTCAGGCGAGTGTTGAAGGGTTACGTAAACGGAAGAGTTTAGTTGAAGCAGGAAGGAGAGATGTCTTCTACGGAGAAGATGACGTGGCGGATTTGATGTTTAGAGAAGAGGAAGTGAAACAGGACATGGTCATGAGAGCTTACAGAAGCAACGAAGCTATGAGAACTATACAGGATTTGAGACGAACTCGATCAAGGTTCTTTTGCTTTGAATGTTTTGACTTTCTCAAACTTTTTTTCTCTAGAGATCGAAGAACCTAAAACAATTCTTTTTTTACTTGTAAATTTTTTTTGTTTGAATTTTTTCTTTTCATGTCAATATAAAATTGAAATTGAGATTATGGACAACAAAGAGTTTTATTATACATAACAACAGAACATTGCAATACATAGGATTTTACAACAGAGTAATGATTTTGATGCCCCAATATCAAAGAGTTTTCAGGGTACATGAGATGCGAGAACTTACATTAGATAACATCATCTCTTCTTGAAGAACTTGCTGCCTCTCTTTCCGATTCCGGCACCTTCAAGACTAGATGAGAGATGAGACCTTGTGTCTGGTCTCCACGTTAGTTCTTTGAGAAGGGAGAACAAAGACGAGAGTGCCGCTGATATTTCGCTGTCTTTTATGTTCTTGCATGACACTACTCTCATGCTCTCAAGCTCTTCCCAGTGTAGAATTACTGACTCTAAACCGCTTGTTGTTAGGACTGAGCATCCTTCCAAAGACAGAAACCTCACCCTCCTGCAAGATACAAAGATGATCAGAACCCTAACAGAATGACCTAACTTTTACACTTACCTTAAGAGTTAAACTAGCAGAACGTTCATTATTTCTAAAAACTTTTCAGGGTTTTTGTGCAAGTTGTTGTATTTATCAGCACACAAATCAAAGCAAAAACCAGTAATGCTCTTCAGTCTTCACCATTCAGTTAAAGAACACATTACTTTCTCAGAGAAGCTAAACAGTTAATGCCTATCATCATCCATATTAAAAACTTCAGTCAACATAGCATGGAATTATGTCTCTCGCTAACAAAATCAAGTGGAACACCAACACCAATACGAAGTTTAGGTTTTTATGATATAGTTCAGTTAAACAACACGTTACTTTCTCGGAGAAGCTGCATTCTACTTTTTCACAGTTAAATTTATGGGATCTTGATGTGAAAAGACCTAAGAGGATTAATAGAAAACCATGGCCTATGCTCTATGAAGTAACCATTTGAATAACAATCCATGAACTCAATAATTGAAGGGAAACATCTATAGAGAAGTAATCTAAAGCCAAGTTACCTGAAAGCTTTAGCCACGCTGAAAGAATCATCATCCAGTCCCCAACAATCCTGAATATTAACCTTAGTTACTCCATCACACACCTTAAACAAGGCTCTCATCCCCTCCTTATCATTCAAACAACACCTTATGAGTTGCAAACTCTCCAGAGCTGGACAAGATCCAAGCAACTTTTCCGGTCCAGGACTAGAATCTATCTTTCTACAAGACGAAATCCTCAACGTCTTCAAACTCTCAAAATACGAAAGCGCCGCTATCCAACCATCATCCATTCTATGGTCACAAATACTCAATTCCTCAAGCACTTCACAACATTGCCCAATTGCTTTAACCCCATCAAAGCTACCTTCACAACCACTAAGCTCCAGCTTCACCAATCTCTTACACCCTTGTGCTAAAATCGTCAAACCTATATCAGAAACCGAAGAACTATACAATCCATCAACAATTCCAACCAATCTCAACGCTCTCAGATTCTCACAAGCAGCAATACCACGCAAGAGATTATCACTACACTTATGCAACTCTAACTCCTGCAAATCAGAACAGTCCTCAGCTAAACTCAGCAATCCCATTTCAGTAGCATTAATCACAACAAGTTTAAGCAAATCACAGCTCCCTCTTCCTAATACCCTAACCCCTCTATCAACCATTTCACAATGCAACAAATTCTCCTCAACAAAATCCCAATCCGACGACGAATCCGTAGATACATGAAACGAAATCGACTTGTGACAAAGCAAAATCCCCGAACTCCTCGAGGGATTCAAACACGCGTTAACCAAATCAACACTCGTAAGCTTAGGAAACCTCGAGGTAAGCCTCCCAAACATGAGAAAATCCCAATTTAAAACCTTCACATTCTTTAAACGCCGTCCCTGAAGATACAACCACCGTTTACACACGAGTGAGACATCTTCGCTCTGAGACTCAGGAAGCTTCTCGAGGATCCTGAGGATGATGGAATCTGACAACGAAAGTGTTCGATCGACGTCGGAGAATTCAGAAGCAGCGGATTTGAACCTGGATCTCGGTGATTGGGCTTGAATCACGGCGGAGACTGCTTGCTTGAACGACGTCGTTGGGTGGTTTAGCCATGGACCGGTCCAGCTCGAGCGTCTCCTTCTCAGAGGCGATTTAGGACTCGTCGGCATCTTCTCCCTAAAAGACATCGTTTTCAACTTCAACGGTGGATTGGATCTAGTCTCTCTATCTCTCTGGGTTTTTGATTTAGCGGCGGATTACGAACTGTTCTAACGGATACAATGAAAGAGATGTTTTGAGAGAAAGAGAGAGAGAGAGAGAGAGAGAGAGTTTTGAAAATTTATTTATTTTTTGGGGAGTGAAAATTAAATAAAAACTAAATTAAAAAATTGGGGGTAATGGGAATCACGGTGGGATTTGAGTTGACTTTGACTAAGAAGAGACAAAGATGGTGTTGTCATGTTGTGCACATCTATACTCAAATTGTGTGTATTTTGGCCCACTTTACTTGTTTACTAGGGAGCCTGAAAACATTGAATTGTGTTTGTTGATTATTAGATTATGATTAGCTTAATATGCGGGTTTAGATATCTAATGTTCACATGAACTAACACAAATTTTCTAATTTTACCCTTAATCTAAATCTAATTAAACTATTAACCACTTATTAAATAGAAAGACATATATATAAATATATGTATAATTCAATGTTTTATTAATTTGTTTGAAATTTATAAAAATGACACTCTTTATTAAGCAGAAGGAATATTATTATAAATATAGTTTCTCAAAATCGGTTATTAACATAATAATCTAATATATTATATAAATTTGGTTTTTTAAAAGTCAGTTATTATCATAACTAGAATGTCGGTCTATGCGGAAAGTGAAAACTTTAAAAAGATTAACATTTTTAATTTCACATTTCGAGTGAAATTTTTTTGGTAATTTTTTTATTGTATAATATAAAAGTCATAAATAATGACTAAGATGAATTAATCATATTAGTTAAATAAAATATTTGTTATATATATAAAAATGAAAAATCGACTCAGAGACAATAAGAAAATAATGTTAAAATTTAAATCATTATTCTATCAAAATTTATAAAAAAATAATAATAAGAGAATCAGGGAGAAAGAGCTCATAGCTGCAACTGCAACCAATCAAATTGACTAAAAAGATAAATCTATGAAAAATTAGAAATCACAATTAATTACCTAAATTAATACTTGAAAGAGATGATCAATACAGTTAGATGGAAAACGACACCAAACAAAAGTTAGATGAATAAATCAATAAAGAAAACAATCCAATTTTTTTAACAAAGATGAGTGAATTAATGTTGATTAATAAATTGAAAGAAAATAATACTCATAATTTTCAAATTTGGAGGCATTAAACAATAGTGAAATAACAAAAACTCTTTTCAAGGTCTATAAAAAAAATATATATATATATATATCTAAACAAAGAGGTGTGAAACAAAAATGTGCGAAAACTAACAAATGTGAACATTGAAAGCTAGGAGTACGACGAAGAAACACAATTGTTGGATCAAAATATTGCAACTTTTAAGATCATTAACAAATCTAAACAGTTAGATGAGATAATAAAAATAATCTCATCAGTTATATTTAAATGGACCCCTAAAAGTGAGTTTGCTATAATATACAAAAATATAAATCTATGATTTTATTTATTAACTTGTAAGTATAAAAAGTACTCAGAAACCAATAAATTCGAGAATTGTTTTTGTATTCCATAAAAATTTATATATAATAAACAAAGAGGTGTAAAATATAAAGGTGTAAAACATAGAAAGGTAAAAAAAATGTGAAAAACTAATAGGTGCGATTTTTGAAGATAGGGGTACGATGAAAAGATGCAAAAATATGAAAGTAAAGACGGGTGAAACAAAAAAATGCAAAAACTAACAAGTACAAACATTGAAATCAAGGGGAACAACGAAGAAACACAATTATTGGATCAAAACACTGCAACTTTATATAAACAAAGAGGTGTAAAACAAAAATGTATGAAAACTAACGAGTGCCTACATGGAAAGTTGGGGGTGCGACAAAGAAACACAATTGTTGGATCGAGTCTTTGAAACTTTTGAGATCATTAACAAAGGGTGAGATCATTAACAATACTTAAATAATAAAAACTCTTTTCAAAATCCATAAAAAATCTGTATATCTGTATATATATAAAAACAAAAAGGTGTGAAAACAAAGAAGTGTGAAACAAAGGTATGAAACAAAAAGGTGCGAAAACTAACAAGTGCAACCATTGAAAGCTAGTGGTACGACGAAGAAACACAATTGTTGGATCAAAACATTGCAACTTTATATAAACAAAGAGGTATAAAACAAAAGGGTGTGAAAACTGACGGGTGCCAACATAGAAAGCTGAAGGTGCAACGAAGAAACACAATTGTTGGACCGAAACTTTGCTACTTTTGAGATCATTAACAAAGGGTGAGATCATTAATCATACTCAAAGAACAAAAACGCTTTTCAAAGTCCATAAAAATCTGCATATATAAAAAAAAAAAAAGAGTGTGAAAACAAAAAGGTGTGAAACAAAAAAGTGTGAAAACTAACAAGTGCAACCATTGAAAGCTAGGAGTACAACGAAGAAACACAATTGTTAGATCAAAACATTGCAACTTTATATAAATAAACAGGTGTAAAACAAAAGGATGTGAAAACTAACGGGTGTCAACATGGAAAGTTGGGGTTGCAACGAAGAAACACAATTGTTGGACCGAAACATTGCAACTTTTGAGATCATTAACAAAGAGTTTAATAGGTGCAATTTTTAAAAGATAGGGGTACGACAAATAAACACGATTGTTGGAAAAAAAAACTTGCAACTACAGTAAAACCTCTATAAATTAATAATGTTGGGACTAAGACATTTTATTAATTTATAGTGATATTAATTTATCTATAAATTAATAATTATTATTTTATAGTGTAAATTAATAATTATTAATTTATAGATATATTTTTAATTGTTTATTTTTTAAAAAATTATGAATTGGAAAAACTATAGCAAAATAAGATTAAACTTTCGGATGTTATAAATTTTATGGTTTAGGAATTGAACTTGTAATATTTAGAAAGCACTATTTACAATAAATTACAAATATTATAGACAAATTGACTTATACACATGAGACACATAAATTCAAATCTATGAATAATAATATCAATTCTCCTATTTTAATAATCTGTCAAATTATCAAATTGTAAATGATGCATATCTAAAAATTAAAACTTTAAATTTTAATTATTTGTATGACATGTTATAAAATATTTTAGAGATATTATTATAGGTTGAAAATACAACATTACAATTGTTCTATAGAATTGAGCTTTAGGAGAAACATACACTATTATATCAGTATATATATATATAAATTTACATAATTATTAATTTATGATATTATTGGGACCATATTTTATAAGAAGATTTCGAAAAAATTATTATCTTATTATCTTATCGAATATTGTTAATTTTTACACTGGCCCGACTTGGGACCAGCAAAATTTATTAATTTATAGTGTTTATTAATTTATAGAGTATTAATTTATAGAGGTTTTACTATATTGGGATCATCAATAATTTTAAACCGTTAGATGATATAATAGAAACAATCTCATCCGCTAGATTAAAGTTGACCCCCAAAAGTGGGTTTGCTATTATATATAGATTTATTTTATTTGGTAAGAAAAGGGAGAAACCCCTATATTATTAAACTGAAACTAAACAAGTTCCGTAAACGTCCATCAACATCATCTTACCTTAGCAAGGGAACAAGCTCCGCCGGGAGAACATCAAACGAATGAAACCCAAAGAAAATGCATAATTTACTTTATACAATAAGAAAGATGAATTTAACCAATTTTCAGACTTGGAATTTGTAAAGTTTATATTCTCCTTTAAATAATTTTTAGTCATTCTGACCAGAAAATAGATTTAAAATATATATATATATTACGACTAAATAGGAAAGCAAATCATCATCACATCTACGTTCAGAAAAGGAAATTATGATATTAGCATATAAAACTTTTGATAAAGTGTACATTATATAGGTTATAGGTTACATGTTAATGTTAATTAGGGTTAACAAATAGGAAAAAAAAAAAAAAAAAAGAAGAAGAAGAGAGAAGACGCATAGAGGAACTCAAGTCACAATCTCCTCCTATACATCACAGCTTCTCCGGGGTGATCATGGACAGGAAAAGATCCTGCAATAATATCAACAGTCTACCTCTAGATTTAAAGGTGGAGATACTCATGAAACTTCCGACAAAGTATCTCGTGAGGTTCCAATGCGTCTCGAAGCCATGGAAAAGTATTATCAAAGACTTCATAGTCATAGACACGATCATGACTCAACAACCATCGCATTATCCTCACTTCATTTTCAACCGGCATCATGAATATAAATATAATACTACATCCGACTTCTCGTATGGTCATGAACCTCATCAAATCACAAACCAAGAACAACAACTCCACCACGAGGAAATCAGTGGAAGAACCTTCGGCAAAAAAACAAGGTTTCAATTTCAATACGCATGCGGCTTGGTCGGGATTCGGAGATCACCACCTTATAATGATTTCAAAATATACAACATTACAACGAGGAGAGATATTTCCTTACCCTGATCACCCCCAAGGTTGTTGTTCTACTTATTCGGGTACGACCCTTTGGAGAATCAATACAAAGTAGTGTGCCTAGCTAAACAAATATCATATCCACCGGAAATGTTTCCTTATATGCCTTGTCAAGTTTTCACATTGGGAGATCCCAATAAGAAGTGGATGGATATACAATGCGGTATTGGAAGTCACTATCCATTTGGAACTCCAGTTTGCATCAACGGGGTAATCTATTACAAAGCAGTGATATGGAATCCGAACCGGAGTGAGGTTTTGTTGAGTTTCGATGTTAGGTCCCAGAGATTTAATCATGTTAAACCTATAACATGCCAATTCACCTTAAAAAATCCACTCTTATAACCTACCAAGGGAAGTTAGCATGCATATGTCGCGATAACACCTTCTTCAACGAGGATGTGGATATGTGGGTTATGGAGGATGCCGAGAAACAAGAATGGTCCAAACTTACATTTTTAGGCATGCTTCAAGGTTTAACAAGTCGGATCAGATTTGCGAAGGTCACTCCTCCTGGCGGTGAAGTCGTTGTAGTCCATAACGTAAATTGGAGTAAGCATGCATCATATGTTTATTACTATGATCCGAAACTAAGTATTCCTAGAAAAGTCGAAATCCAAACTACAATTTCGTCAGAAAGATTAAGAAGCCCTAGTAATCACTTGACAGTGTGGCCTGTGACGAATCATGTTGAAAATATCACGTCTTTGTAATTCGTTGCATTATTATTAGTTGAGAGAGTTTTTCCAATATATAACTTATATGGATGCTATTCTTTATTATTGTGGTTGATTTGCGATGACTGCAACACAAGTTGTATTTGAGCTAAATTGATAGTTTTCTTCAGAGATCTAAAGTAGTAACTCAAACAATGTTTTATGAAATCAAATGCTAAAGTTGAAATTTAGTATTGTGAACGGCAAGAGTTTTATTACTATACATAACAACAGAACATTACCTTGCCATACATAAGAGTTTTGGGACGTATTATTTTGTAACAGAGTAATGCCCCAAGGAAGAAGAAGATAACTAAGGGTGGTTTGTCTATATTAAGAGTTCTCAAGGTACATGAGAATGCGAGCACTAATACAACATAACAGAATGTAGAACACTCTTCTTGAAGAACACTCTTCAATGTAGAACACTCTTCTTGAAGAATTTGCTGCCTCTCTTTCCAATCCCCGCACCTTCAAGACTCGATGAGAGATGAGACCTTGTGTCTGGTCTCCACGTTAGTTCTTTGAGAAGTGAGAACAAAGACGAGAGCGCGGGAGAAATTTCGCTGTCTTTTATGTTCTTACATGACACTACTCTCATGCTCTCAAGCTCTTCCCAGTGTAAAATCACTGACTCTAAACCGCCTGATGTTAAGACTGAGCATCCTTCCAAAGACAGAAACCTCACCCTCCTGCAAAGAGAAAGGAGATTTATCAAAAGCCCGCAAAACAACACTCGACAACTGAAGAGTAAACATATTACAAGGAAGTGATCTAAAGCAAAGTGTTACCTGAAAGCTTTTGCCAAACTGAAAGAATCATCACTCAATCCCCAACAATCCTGAATACTAACCTCTGTTGCTCCATCACACACTTTAAACAACGCTTTCATCCCATCCTTGTCATTCAAACAACACCTCTTGAGTTGCAAACTCTCCATAGCTGGACAAGACCGCAACAACTTTTCCGGTCCAGGACTAGAATCTATCTTTCTACACGAAAAAATCCTAAGTGTCTTCAAACTCTCAAAATACGAAAGCGCAGCTATCCAGCCATCGTCCATTCTATGGTCAGCAATGGTCAGCTCATCAAGAAATTCACAACATTTCCCAATTGCTTTAATCCCATCAAAGCTACCTTCACAACCACTAAGCTCTAGCTTCACCAACCTCTTACACCCTTGTGCTAAAAACGTTAAACCTATATCAGACACTGATGAACTATACAATCCGTCNTGCTCCATCACACACTTTAAACAACGCTTTCATCCCATCCTTGTCATTCAAACAACACCTCTTGAGTTGCAAACTCTCCATAGCTGGACAAGACCGCAACAACTTTTCCGGTCCAGGACTAGAATCTATCTTTCTACACGAAAAAATCCTAAGTGTCTTCAAACTCTCAAAATACGAAAGCGCAGCTATCCAGCCATCGTCCATTCTATGGTCAACAATGGTCAGCTCATCAAGAAATTCACAACATTTCCCAATTGCTTTAATCCCATCAAAGCTACCTTCACAACCACTAAGCTCTAGCTTCACCAACCTCTTACACCCTTGTGCTAAAAACGTTAAACCTATATCAGACACTGATGAACTATACAATCCGTCAACGGTTCCAACCAATCTCAAACCTCTAAGATTCTTACACGCAGCAATGCCATGCAAGAGATTATCATTACACTTGTGCAACTCTAACTCTTGCAAACCAGAACAGTCCTCAGCTAAACTCAGCAATCCCAATTCAGTAGCGTTAATCACTACAAGTTTAAGCAAATCACAACCCCCTCTTCCTAATACGCTAAGCCCTCTATCAATTACGTCACTGTGCAATAGATTCTCATCAAGAAAATCCCAATTCGACGAATCTGAAGATAAATGTAAAGTAATCGACTTGTGACAGAGCAAGATACCAGAATTGACCGGCGGATTCATACACGCGACGGTCGCTAAATCGACATGCGTGAGCTTTGGGAACCTCGAGACAAGCCTCCCGGACAAGACGAAATCGAAATCAAGAACCTTTAGAGTATGGAGACGACGACCCTGGAGACTCAGCCAGCGTTTGCAGACGAGTGAGACGTCGTTGTTGCTCTGTTGTGAATCAGGAAGCTTCCCGAGGATCTTGAGGAGAAGAGAATCGGATAAAGAGAGAGTTGGGTCGTCGACGATTGGATTATTGAAAGGCTTGACATTTTTTGAGGGTTTGATTTGGTTTTGGACAAGCTCACCAAATTCAGACATTTCTTGTTGCTTCAGGCTATATCTCTTCTTTAACTGATTTTGCGCGTCTTTTATTACTTCTGTCTTAACCCAGAAATAGTGAGTCTTTTTGGACAACGACTTGGAATTTTGAGTCTTCGAGTTTCTCGGTTCGGGTGGCTCCGGTTTTTGGTTTATACGGTTATGGAAGAAAGTGGTTCTGATTTAAACCGGAAAAACAAAATTTGATTCGGTTTGGATTAGGTATTGTATTATGTGATATCTGTTCGGTTTATTGCTATTTGGCGTTCGGTTTATTTTGGTTGTTTAAAATTTTGCTCAGTTTAGATAAAGGTTGGTTAATTTGGTCAAGTATTAAAAATCAATCTATTTTGGTCGAAGTTTAAAACATTGATGGAGATCGAGATCTACGGCAACAGATAAATAAATTAATAAACATTTTTATAAGGATTATTAAGTATTAACCAAGGATTCATTACCTTGTAGCTGTTAAATATTTTCATCATATGCTAAATTGAACTTTTACATTATAGTTTCAAATATTAATTAGTTTTTTAAAATAAACAACAAATTCAAATTGTAGATTGTAATTCAATTATTAGCTTATTGTATCTTTCTAACTTATATAAATTAACAAGTAACTCTTTAAAATACCACATTGTAAGTCTTTTTTTTTTCAAAAATATCAATACTATTTTTTTTTAAACGAAAATTCTTTTTTTTTCCTAAAATACCACACAAACACAAAAATTCAATTTTAAAAGGTGTAAATTTGTTTTCTTTTAAGTTTGAGTAATTGAGTTGACTATTTTAGATTTAGGATATAGTTTTTAGGGGTAGGGTTAAGTGTTTAGGATTTTAGGGTTTAGTTTTGAATGTTGAAAGTTTAGTTTTTGTATTGTGGTATTTTTAGAAAAAAAACACTTTACTGATTTTAAGAAAACTGATAATAGTATTTTGGGGTTTATTTCTGCTATTCATGTTTCTGAACAATTTCTATTTTATAATTTAACCATAGACGACAAAAAACAGTATTTTTAGAAGAAAAAAAAAAACAGACAATTTCCCTAAATTAATATTACAAAATAAATCATCTACTTATTCTATTTACATAATTTTTAGTATTGTATATAGATTGAAAGTTTTTATATTTACTTGAAAGCACATGCACCTACTAAATTTAGGAAAAAACAAAAACTTAATTAGTAATATAAACAGCGAACACATACAATAGACAAAAACATGAATGATGATGATTTTACAGGTTGTAACATTTATTTATTAATTCAAGTAAGATCAAATTTGTGATTTTTTTTAACATTTATAATGAGAAAAAGAGAGAATCCAAGAAAACAAAAGAACTAAAAATATTGTATCGTATATAAAGAGAGCAATCAATGCACTCAGCTTTATCTCACTCAAAAGCAAAAGCACACTCCCCCATCAAAGTGTTTCTCACTTTTCCTTTCTTTCCACTGTTTCTAGAGATTTTCATTTGCTAATCATCTTTTGTGTTTCTTTATCAGCTTTTATGCTTCCTCTCGTAGATCTCTCTCAGACTCTCTTCTTCTTCTTCTCTTCTTCTTCTTTCAAGTCGAATGGAGTCTTCTAAGAAGTATAAACTCTGTTCTTGCTTTTATCTTTTCCTCTTCTTCTTGACTTCTGTTGCAGCTGACCCTCATACAGAATCTCTTCTCTCCTTAAAATCCCATCTCACCGACAATTCCAACAGCTTGAAAGACTGGTTCATCATCACTCAAGGAGTTTCCGACAAAGCTCTCGCATGTTGTTCTTGGTCTGGTGTCCGATGTAACCAAGACTCAACCTCTGTTGTCTCCCTCGACCTCTCTTCCAAGAATCTCGCAGGGGATTTGCCAGGGAACGAGTTCCTCGTCTTCACTGACCTTCTTGAACTCAACATCAGCGACAACTCGTTTTCCGGTGAGTTTCCGGCTGAGATCTTCTTCAACTTGACTAATCTCAGAAGCCTTGACATCAGCCGGAACAACTTCTCCGGACGTTTCCCCGACGACAACGGTAATGGCTCAAGTCTCAAGAATCTGATCTTTCTCGACGCCTTGAGCAATATCTTCTCTGGTCCACTACCGATCCATCTCTCTCAGTTAGAGAATCTCAAAGTACTGAATCTTGCGGGGAGTTACTTCACTGGCTCGATCCCGAGTCAGTACGGTTATTTCAAGAGTCTTGAGTTTCTTCACCTTGGTGGGAATTTGCTAAGTGGGAACATACCACAAGAGCTTGGGAATCTCACAACTCTCACTCACATGGAGATTGGATATAACTCATACCAAGGAGTGATCCCTTGGCAAATAGGTTACATGAGTGAGCTCAAGTACCTCGACATCGCTGGAGCTAATCTCTCTGGCTTCATACCAAAACATTTCAGCAATCTCACAAAGCTTGAATCTTTGTTCCTCTTCAAGAACCATCTTTCTAAGGAAATACCATGGGAGCTTGGACAAATCACTTCTCTTGTTAACTTAGACCTCTCAGACAACCATCTCTCTGGAACCATACCTGAGAGTTTTTCAGGTTTCAAGAATCTCAGGCTGTTGAATCTTATGTACAATGAAATGAGTGGGACTCTCCCTGAAGTGATTGCTCAGCTACCTTCTTTGGATACTCTCTTCATATGGAACAATTACTTTTCTGGCTCACTTCCAAAAAGCTTGGGGATGAACTCAAAGCTTAGATGGGTCGACGTTTCCACCAACAGTTTCCAAGGTGAAATCCCACAAGGTATTTGCTCAAGAGGTGTTCTTTACAAGCTCATGCTTTTCTCCAATAACTTTACTGGAACTCTACCTCAATCTCTCTCCAATTGTTCAACGCTAGTTCGTATCCGGCTTGAAGATAACTCATTCTCAGGTGTGATCCCTTTTAGCTTTAGCCAGCTTCCTGATATCTCATACATAGACCTCTCTAGAAACAAACTCACAGGAGGCATTCCTTTAGATATATCCAAAGCTACAAAACTTGACTACTTCAATATATCCAATAACCCTGAGCTAGGAGGCAAGCTTCCACCACATATTTGGTCTGCTCCTCGTCTTCGGAACTTCTCTGCATCATCCTGCAGTATCTCTGGTGGTCTCCCTGAGTTTGCATCATGCAAATCGATCACTGTTATTGAACTGAGCAATAACAATATATCAGGGATGTTAACACCAACTGTTTCCACTTGTGGTTCTCTTCAGAAGATGGATTTAGCTGGAAACAGCATTACAGGTGGGATTCCTGAGAGATTAGCAAAGCTTCCACATTTGACATTCTTGGATTTGTCATACAATAACTTGAGTGGTTCCATCCCATCTGACAAAGTGTTTCAATCAATGGGGAAACATGCATATGAAGGCAATGCAAACCTCTGTGGGCTTCCTTTGAAATCATGTTCAGCTTACAGATCAAGGAAGCTTGTGTCTGTTCTGGTGGCTTGTCTAGTCTCTATTCTGCTAATGTTAGCTGCAACTTTGGCATTGTACTATATTCGTCAAAGAAGTCAAGGTCAATGGAAGATGGTGTCTTTCGCTGGACTCCCTCATTTCACAGCAGATGATGTTTTGATGAGCTTTGGTTCACCTGAACCTACTGAAGCAGTTCGAGCTTCAGTGAGCAAAGCAGTTCTGCCAACTGGAATAACAGTCATAGTGAGAAAAATCGAATTGCTAGATAAGAAGAAGAGTGTTGTTTTGAACGTTTTAACTCAGATGGGGAATGCAAGACACGTCAATCTAGTCAGGTTGCTAGGGTTTTGTTACAACAATCATCTTGTGTATGTGTTGTATGATAATAACCTGCAGACCGAGACTCTAGCTGAGAAGATGAGGAGAAAGAAGAAAGACTGGGCAACTAAGAAGAAGATCATCAATGGAGTTGCAAAGGGACTTTGCTTCCTTCACCATGAATGCTACCCTGCAATTCCTCATG
This sequence comes from Camelina sativa, assembly GCF_000633955.1. Classification (NCBI taxonomy): domain Eukaryota; kingdom Viridiplantae; phylum Streptophyta; class Magnoliopsida; order Brassicales; family Brassicaceae; genus Camelina; species Camelina sativa. The sequence continues at coordinate 11,381,349 of NC_025702.1, read as the reverse complement.
GAGATGTGAGGTCGACTAATATATTATTTGATGATGATAAGATGGAGCCTTGCTTGGGTGAATTTGGGTTCAAATACATGCAACATTTGAACAAAGGCTTGGTGTCTTCAACTGCAAACACAGGTACTTTTAGCACTAGTGTATATAGATATGTAGATCATCTGCACATCCTTCTTTGTTCTTCCTAACATTAGACTCTCTAAAGCAGATCAGATGAACGTAATAAGAACGGAGCAGCAAAAGGATATTTACAACTTTGGACAACTTATTTTGGAAATCTTAACAAATGGTAAGCTGATGAATGCCGGTGGATTGATACAGAACAAGCCAAAGGATGTTCTTCTACGAGAAGTATACACAGAAAACGAAGTGAGTTCTAGTGATTTTAAACAAGGAGAAGTTAAAAGAGTTGTTGAGGTCGCACTTCTCTGCATAAGAAGTAACCAGTCTGACCGGCCTTGCATGGAAGATGCACTAAAGTTCTTGTCTGAAGCAGAGAATAGGTTTAAATAGGTAATAAGGACAATGTTAATATGCACATAGTTCCTCTTCCCTTATAGATATAGTAAAAGGGAATCCTCATATATATAGTTACCAAAACGTTCTCTTTCTTTCTCTTTCTTTCTTTTCTGGATCTTTGTGTTGTGATGTTGTGATGTTGTTCTTGTTTAATAATACATTCAAAAAGGTATGGTCTCTGCAGTTTTAATGTTATGTGTAAGTGTGCCATCTAAATGAAATAGATTGCAAATTCATAGCTTTATTATATAAGACTTACCTGGTTTATACAAGCACCGATTAAAAATATACACAGCTTGCTTGCTTGTGTATAGCCTAGCCAGTGGACATAGAAGCATTTCTGCTTTTTGGCAAGTGAATATGCTTTGTGCCATTCCTAACCATACTCCCCACCACCACGAGTGTTAACAACACCCACATGCTTGCTAAGCATACTGCAGCTTCCAATGAAAGACGGTCTTATGCTTACGTTAAACCCACCATATGCATAGATCAAGCATGAGTATGATCCATCTAATTTGATATCCTTTTTTCGCCACAATAAACGTTGGACCTGTGTTCCATAGTCCATACTTGTTGGGATAGAACAGCTACATAGCGGAGCAAAGCAAAAGTCTGTTACCTGAGGAATTCTTTTGAATTGATTTATCCATTCAGATATATGTCGGATAAAACACACTTAATAAAAAGCATTTTGCTCTTGCTGCGCAGATTAGAAACACTGACTAAACTTAGGTCCTACAACTACAACAGTTCTTTTTACACATCTACACAACTCACACTTAATATAAAAACCGTAGGTACTCTCCGTCTTTATAAGTTACACCCTTCGTTTCCCCCATCTTTTTCCGGTGTCTAAACCAACCAGCCTTGAAGATGATTGAGCAGGTGATGGACCTTCTATACCAACAGACTCTGGAATGTCCAGATTCGCTTGCATTGATTGCCCAGAAGCTGCTAGTGACTGTCCCTGTGCATCGTCGACCTGAAGCAATTGTATCCTAGCTTTCGCGATCTGTAAGCAGTAAACAAGCAGATTGCGTTATATAAATTTAAGATATATCTTATTGCAACAACACACAGAAGAGAGATCCTATGGTCTTCACCAGTTCAATGTGATGAATGGATCCACGCGCTTCAGCAAGTCTAGTCTGCAACTCATCCCATCTCTTTTTCTGGAATTCTTCGTTCTCCATTTCGTTCCCTTTCTCACCCAACTGCTGATAAAGAGCTGTAATCACCAAATCAGATGTTATGCTCAGAACTGTGGTCATACTTTTTTTAAAAACGCAATTCTTTTTCGACAAAATTCTAATTATCACCTGTGAAGATGGATAGAATCCATAGCTGAGTTGGGAGATCATAGAGTTTTTTTGCAAGTGTAAGAGAGGATCGTAGGATCTCTCTGGCTTGTACGGTGTCATGCAAGGAAAGAGCTAAATTTCCCAGGAGTGTCAAATACTGTGCAACGAGCTGCAGGTTACCCATATGATTATGTGCGATCTGCAAACCCTTGGCAAGACGATTTCTGCATTGATATCATACATTACATTGGAGCATTAAATCATATCTTCACATACTATGAATTTAGTTAATATTCTTGACATAGTTCTTTCTCTTATCTATGAACACAGATAAGGCGCATCATCCTATTCTAATTTGGTTTTGCACGATCATAATCATTGAAGACAAAAAAGGGTAGAGATCTCAACAGCTGAGACAAGAACCAATGCGCAAGTGTAATCACAAAGCAAACCACCTTTGACAAACTGAGAAGTGAGCACATACCTTGCTTCTTGTAGATCTTGTTGCTTCATCAGGAGGAGACCGTATGCGAAGAGAATACTAGCTTCCTCACGAACACCAGATAGTGAATTCGTCATTCCATTGAGTGGTCCAATTAAATCAAGCGCCTAAAGACATATCAGAGGTTTTAAAGCAGCCTTCTTAAGCTCACTGGCAATATAGAGTATATAAACATCCATGAAAATGTCAAACCTTAGATGATGATTCAGCATCCCCAATAGTGAGGTAAGAAACAGCTGCAAAAGCTTGACATGACGCTTGCATTGACGTACTTCCTGTCAGCTGAAAAAACATTTTATATGTTAAATCATCATGGGCAGCAAAAAGGAATTAGGTTGACCAATATCAAATAGGCACATAAAACACCTCATTCCAAAACCTATACATGAGATTATCTATCATATACATGAGGTTATAAATTTTACCTTGGTCGCTTCAATACAGTGGAAAGCAGCTTCATCGTAGCAACCAACAGAATGAGAATATTGCCCTCTGAGCATCTCAATCACACACTCAGAAGCTTGCAAAATCGTTGGAAATCGAGTAAACAAATTTTTCATCTCAACTAAAGCCTGCACAAACGATACTTAAGAGTCAAATTTTCCTTCAAGGAAGCATGATGCTAGAGAAGACCGCTAATAGGGCCTAATGTGAGGGGAACTTGATCGATCATGCATACAGAGCTGGTTAACTGAGATAAATAATTATATCACAGTGGCGTGGTGAAGGGAGGCAACAACAAATATAGAAAAAAAAGAACCGATTATATACCTCTTCTGCTTCGACATAATCAGACCTTGTAAGTTCCAAAGCCACTCTATTCTCAAGGAAATGCATCTGTAGAATAAGAAAAATCGTAGACATCCAGATAGCTGTGCGCCGCAAATCAGTTTCTGCCGAGAGAGAGGAAACACGAAAAAGAAAATGTGAGCTTCAACATTAAGAATTGTTGCTTCAACTAAGTGTAGGTAAAATAGAGAAGTTGGTTGAACCTCTAACTTCTTCAGTAATTCCAAGCTTGATCAGTTCATCTGCATAAAACATAGCAAACACACAACATGTCATGCCATGAGATGGAATCCCTAATCTTCTTAGTTGCATCCTAAAAGCAGAAGGCTAATTTCCTCACAGAAGCCACGTGAACTAAGAGAATGGAACACTAATTACACCGATTCAATTCTGAGGCAAAGTTTTCTGGTGAGTTCAGTGTAACAAGAGAAAGAAAGTATCTGGTGCTGATAAAATGCAATAATAGGAAGTGAATTAATAGATAACGGGAACTTCAAGTGATAAGGATAACAGGACAACCTTGAATGATCTGCAATCCAGACTCGATACGTTTTGAACACTCTTTAAAGAGTCCCTTTGGACGTCCCGATATGACTACCATAAGATGGACCAAAGCATAGATGGCACTTTTTGGCAGCCACTCTCCATCAATTGGAGATGGTGAAAGAAGTAGCCTCTCTGTCCATCCACGATCTGTGTTGCCAAAGTATGCAGACTCCAGAGACTTATCAGTGGTCGAAGACGGAGATAATGCGTTTACACGTTCTTGAAGTTGAGATTGTCTTGCAGAGAGAGCCGACCTTTCTCTGGAAGGAAGATCGTAGCGGGAGAGACTATGATTTACTGAACTCAGCTCATCCAGAAGTTGCTGGATCTCCTGCATTTTATGAGAATGAGCATTCATGGCCTGGTCTAAGCGGTCGACATGGTGCTGAGCGTTCTTATAATCACAGAGCCTGAGGCGATAGAAAACATGCAACATCTCATTGTAGAAGAACAAACCAGGACAGCGATCAGTCTACAAATGAAACGGAAATTAGCTGATGCAGGACAAACCAAGCAAGCAGAAGTGAACTGAGCAAAGAATAGATTTTGGATGTACAGTAACATACCTTGTCTGAAGAAATGGTCTGCCAGATCTCATCGCATCGCTGAACAGCCTTTTCTACTGAATAATCATCGGTCCATTGTATGATATGAACGTGAAGCATGGAAGCTGTGAAGAACATCTGATTGCAGTACAGACTCAAATAATTAAGAACAAAGATCACCTGAACATCAAACGCAAAAATAGACAAGAGACTATCTACCTGGAGCTCAGTAAAACATATTTGTGAAGCAGAGAAAAAACCAGACTCGAGAGCAGAGAGAGAAGAAGAGAAATCGCTTTCGTTAATGAACGTGTTAGCGAGCTGAGAGTTGAAATTGCACGACCAAAGGCAGGCAGAAACATCTTGAGGGACAGAAGATGCGAGTTCGAGAGCCTTGAGGAGAAGATTGCGTTGAGGAGGGAATGAACCAAGGAGGTGATAACAATGGCTGAGCAAGCTATAAGTCCGGAATTTGAGATCATAGGAGGAAGGAATAGACTTAAGGAGAAGAAGAGAGCGCTCAAGATGAGACTTCGCATGGTTGACATTGTGAGAGTAACGGAGTAGAAGGGCAGAGACACGGAGGCGAGACTTGACTTCAACAAGAGGAAGGAAAGAGATCTGACTCTGGCAGATGGCTTCCAAGCACTTTATGGTTTTTCCGATCTCACCAAGCTTCTGGTGGTGATCCGCAAGTCCCCACAGCCCTTCCGCCACTGCAGAACCTTCCATAGATTTCTGCCACTGATCGAGAGATAAGTCAAAGATAAAACATAAGAATCAATAAATCCATAACATGCCAAGAAGTCTGTAAAAGAAAGTATCACATAACAATTATCAGAAATCAAACACTAGGAAACGTACAAAGAATTTGGCAATGCAAAAATTGTACCACAATAATTATGGCAAAGTATATAGTGAGTGACCAACACAACACACACTTGAGATAATAAAAGAAACCACAAAGACCACAGATCAATTAAAAATTCCAACAGACACCTAAAAAAAAGCTCCTTTAACACAGTCTTAGAAGCAGAGTAGAACAAAATAAAAGAAAAAGGAAGTCAACTGTGCTATTTTCATAGTATTGATAAAGTTGGATGTTGTTTGTAACTAATAAGAAAAATGTATATACACGGGCAGAGAGAGTAGCAGTCGTTAGCAGTGCTTGAGTGGGGTTGAAACGGTGTTTCGAAAAGCCAAACACTAAATTAGCAGAGCCCCAACCACAACAGAGCTAAACTGCAAATTGCTCACACTGTTTCTGCTCTTGAAACCAAAACAGTTTCCTACGTTGTTCATTGTAAATTGCCCAAAACTCCTTTCATCGAACAATATGTATACACACCAAAAAAGACCCAATTTTTCAGCTAAAGCTATAAAATTGTGCATCATAACTCAAACTGATCCGACCCTTAAACCCTATCGAAAGCATTTGAAAAGACATACCACGTTCTCGGTGACCTAGGCCGTGATCTGGGTCGGAAGTTAACCAGTGTGGCTCTTTGAAATCTCGGTTTCGACCGGCTTTTGCTAACGGAATCTTGAGCTCTTCGACATTCGTTTGGTTTGAGCAGTGTATTTGTTTGACTTCAGATCGGGTAAGTACAAAGCCTATGCGCTTTCTGCAATCGAAACACGGCGAAAAATCTGTACTTTGGTTGCTGCGTGACTTGAGCTCTTTTGGTCCGGAGACGGTGGAAGACGACAAAGCACTGACCTTTCTGTTTCCCTCGGCGATCGAAAAACTCATTATCCGACCCGTTTTGAAGGTATCCAGACCCGTTTCTGTTGATTCATCTCATAATCGGATCCCCCAGTTTTCTCAGCTTAGATTTGGCCCATTTAGGCCTTTTTACGTTTTGCGTGATTTTTCTTAAAACTATTTTTAGTCAAAATTTCAAACTAGAAAATGAACAAAATATAATAATTAATCTGACAGACATATATAGAAAATGTTTGAACTTTTTTTTTTAGTTGGTGTTAACAGTTTTGACTATTCAGCTGATATGCATGGAATTATGAATTTTGAGTGTATACATATTTTTCGAACGCATAAAAAATGGACTTGTGCATCGTCGTCTTCCTTTAGCTGGTTATCATTATTGAATGTTTCTTTCTCTACATCCACATAACGACAAACGACTAGTCATTAAATAAACCGGGCGACTGATCTTTGTGATCCATATCTTAACGTCCCATAGCCACACCATTAAAGGATCAGGACTCAGGATGCAGGATTAAACCGGATCTGAAAAGGAGGCGTCGAACCGGGTCTGATAACAAAATGTCCATAAATCAAAAACTATATTCTATATAAGTATATGCTCCATTTGTTGAAATTAGACTAATTAGTCATTTACAAACACAAGAACTTTAATCGTATAACCAGGTTCAAAAATAATATTAGGCAAGTGTTATGCTACGTTATCCGGACGTCATAAAAGACAATATTCTAAAGTGAATAAATAAAGACGAGACTAAAGCTCTAAATTATCATTAGTCTTATTATTACTTTTCTTTTTTTTTTTACCAAAAATTATAACAAAAAGACGGTTTTACTTTTACAATAGTTGTCTCTATCAAAGATTTGTAAGTAGAAATCACTAATTAGTACATGCACATCTCACAGACGAGTTCTTTAACTAGTGGATATTGTTAAATTGCCAACCAATCAAAACACATCAAGCTTATTAGTACTTGTTATTAATGCGTTAAATACATTATAATCTACTATCATTTACATAATGTTAGCTTATTTAAAAAATATATAGATTCAGCTCAACAAAGAAAGCTACACATTCAGTCTTAATTAATGTATAATTGGTCGATACATACACATTAGAGACACTAATGCTTAAATGATTAAAAAAAAATCGATATAAATGTGAATAAAAGAACATGTGAATTCATAACTATTTCATTCCTACAAAATGTTGTTAACGGAGTAAATTAATCAAACTGTTAAACAAAAAAATAAGTCGATTTCCTCACGTGCTAGTAACAGCTTCTTACCACCGTTCTTTTTGAAAATATTCCACGTGGCGTAGATCTGTTGTATCACTAGGTAATTCTTTTTTTGTATACAACCCAATTCCGCCGAACGAAAGAGAACGAACACACACAGTTATGACGTATGAGACAGTTTGAGGGCAAATCTGTCCAACTTGCTGCGAAAGGAAACTAATCATCACGTGACATGCACACACACGTAATATATTTTCTGGGTTTATGTGTTTTACAGTTTATATTTCCGTTCATGCTCACGGATTCAGCTTTTTTTTTTTTTTTTAAAAAGATCGGCGAGAGTGGGGGAGGATCATCAAAGAGAAAACAAAAATCATGAGCGTAAAGATCTCTCTCTTTCTCTGTGATTTTTTTTTCTCTTTTTTTTTGCTGAGTCTCTCTCTCTCTACCACACTCTCTCATGAACGGGTAGAAGAAAATAAAATCATCACGGCTCTGTTTCCTATGTGTCTCCCACGCGCGTACCAAAAAGCGCGTGTGTTTTCTTGTTATACTCTCTCGCAGAGTCAGTCGGCTTGTTTTCAAATATATAGTCCTTCACCTTCTCTCAGTCCTTAACCATTTCCATTTTTCTGATTCATCATTAAAAAAAAAGTGAACCTCTCTCTCTCTCTCTCTCTCTGAGTAACTTATACTTGTTTCTTCTTCTAAAGGGAACGATGTTTGTGAAACGGAATCCGATTAGAGAAGCCACCGCCGGGAAAAACTCTTTGCCGTCGTCACCGACCTTGAATGGTAATAAACAGCTCCGCTGAAGCTTTCGTTTCTTCATTTTTTTGTTGATTTTTTCTCGCTTTTTCTTCTAATTCCAGCTTTTTTTTTTTTTTTTTTTTTTTTTTGGTTTTGTTCCTTCTAGTTGCAATCGCGCATATAAGAGTTGGATCGTATTACGAAATCGATGCTTCGATTCTTCCTCAGAGATCGCCGGAAAATCTCAAATCGATTAGAGTCGTCATGGTATTTTAACGGATTCTCTGCTTTTTTTGTTTGTTTGTTTGTTTGTTTGTTTCACCATTAGAGACGGATCTCGTTTATTTCGTTGTTGTTCGTCTGGGTTTTTGAGTGATTTTGGCGATTTTTTTGGTTGCAGGTGAGCAAAATCACGGCGAGCGACGTGTCTCTCCGATACCCAAGCATGTACTCACTCCGATCGCATTTCGATTTCACCAGGATGAACCGGAATAAACCGTTGAAGAAGAGGAGCGGCGGTGGTGGTAAAGGTCTTATTCCTGTGTTCGACGAGAGTCATGTGATGGCTTCGGAGCTAGCTGGAGATTTGCTTTACAGAAGAATAGCTCCTCATGAAGTTTCTCTGAATAGGAATTCGTGGAGTTTCTGGGTTTCTTCTCGCAGGAACAAGCTGATTTCTCAACCGGCGTACAATACTAGGCTCTGTCGCGCGGCTTCACCGGAGGGTAAGTGTTGGTCTGAGCTTAAATCGGGAGGGATGATTAAGTGGGGGAGGAGATTGCGTGTGCAGTACAAGAGTCGTCATATTGATTCTAAGAAGAACACGGAAGGTGAGGAGGGTTCTAGAGTGAAGGAGGAAGGGGTTCGCAAGGAAGAGACTGAGGAAGAAGATGATGATGATGATGGGAATGAAACTGAAGAGGTTAAAAAGATTGCAAAGGAGGTAACTGATGGAAATCGTAAGAGAAAGCTGATTGAGTCAAGCACTGATCAGAGACTCGCTCAGAGGGCTAAGGTTTATGATCAGAAGGACAATCAAATTGTGGTCTATAAGAGGAGAGCAGAGAAGAAGTTCATTGACAGATGGTCTGTTGATAGGTAAAGTGAGAATGTTAATTTAACAAATTTGATGATCTCTGAAATTGGATTTGCCTTGGTTCATTTGATTGATTGTGGTTAGTTTTGGAATTTGAAGGTACAAACTAGCTGAGAGCAACATGTTAAAAGTGATGAAGGAGAAAAATGCAGTGTTTGGCAACTCCATACTCAGGCCAGAGTTAAGGTCAGAAGCAAGGAAGCTCATTGGTGACACGGGTCTGTTAGATCATATGCTTAAGCACATGGCAGGTAAGGTGGCTCCTGGTGGCCAAGATAGGTTTATGAGAAAGCACAATGCAGATGGGGCAATGGAGTATTGGTTAGAGAGTTCTGATTTGAATCACATAAGGAAAGAAGCAGGAGTTGAAGATCCTTACTGGACGCCTCCACCTGGTTGGAAGCTTGGTGACAACCCTACTCAAGATCCTGTCTGCGCCGGTGAAATCCGTGAGATCAGAGAAGAATTAGGTAGCCTGAAAAGGTACAAGACTGACCTATATTGAATTGGTTATATGTTCATCTCTTTTGTTATCTTATAGCAATTGTGTAACTCATGTTTGTCTTGGTCTTGAGAAGGGATTTGGAGAAACTGGCGTCAAAGAAGGAAGAGGATGAGCTTGTTATCGTGACTACACCTAATTCTTATGTTACTACTCAGAACGTGGACCATGATAATCTGATGACTCCAGCAAAGGTAAGAGCTTTAAACAGTAACAGATCTCTCTATCTTGTGATACTGTTTTATGCTACTTTTTGAACATCCCTGTTGCTTCATCTCAGGAAATCTACACTGATCTGCTGAAGAAGAAATACAAAATTGAGGACCAGCTAGTGATAATTGGAGAAACCTTGCGTGAAATGGAGGTATACTTATCCCAGATTGTGTTTCTAAACACTAACACTCTTCTCTTATACTTCTTACTAGTTCTAGCTGAACCATTACTTAAAATGTAAAATCTTCTAAATTTGCTATGATTTAGTAACTATCAAGTAGTTTTACTAGGAAACTCCCTTGGAGAAACCCACTGAGTCCATTTAGCGTCTGTGATCAAAGAAATTCTCTGTCTCTATGAGATGCCACTTTGCTGGTAATGAATGATGAAACATTTGTGTTTTTATGAATGCAAATATTGCAGGAAGGCATGGGATGGCTTAAGAAAACAGTGGACGAGAACTTTCCTAGAAAGCCAGACTCATCAGAGACACCTTTGCTACTAGAGGATTCGCCAACAATGGAGACATTGCTAGAAGGAGAAGTGAAGGAGTTGAACAAGGGAAACCAAATCACACAGTCACCTAGAAACAGAGAAAAAGGCAAGAAGCATGATCAACAAGAACGATCACCACTCTCACTTATAAGCAACACTGGTTTCAGAATCTGTAGGCCTGTGGGGATCATCGCATGGCCCAAGTTGCCTGCTCTTGCTTCTGCTACTGATTCTGTGCCGTCAAACAGTAATGCTGCGCTTGCTTCTTCGACAAGTCACCAACCAAGTTACCCATCTCTTTGTCCAGTCAAGCCACTTGCAGCTAAGCGTCCTCTGGGCTGGCCTTTTCCCTTCACCGTCACTCCAGAAGAAGCTCCCACAAAGCTCTTCGACATTTGAAAACTGATGCATCAGATCTTACTTACTTCTCATGCAAGTAAGATGATGTGAATTGGTATGGTCTCTTTCCACGAAAGATTCAATAAGTTTACAAGCAGGTATTTAAAAAGTTCACTTATTATCTAAGAAACTACCATTCTTAATGGAATAATTAGGCAAAATTTTGAAACTCTTCCTCTTTAATTTAGGGGTTTGATGTCTCTGATTACTATTGAGTATATATAGAGAGAGATGATTTGAATAGAGAGGCTTATCATAGGAATATATTATTTTCAAGACTTGCTGGGATCATATTTTGTATTACAGAACGATTTCAATTATAAAATACAGTTATATATTATACTTAATTATTCGATATGTGGCGCTTTTAGTTAATTCCAGTTTTATTTGCAAAACGTACTGAATTTGAGAGAAACTTGTATCATTATGTCCCATTTGATCTGTAAAAAAAAATATTGAGAAACTTAGCGATTAAATCAGGCGCAAAGTATAAAATATGAAAGTAGATGATAGAATGTTGTGGTAATTATTAGCCGATCCGATACTAAAATAATACGGACCTCTTCGATTAGCTGTGATGTGTTTTTCGAATTAATAGTGACCTGGCTTAGTCATGAATATATTGCTACTGCCAACACAATTTTTGACTCACAACAGTTCCTGACCGGAATATAAAAATAAAATGAAGACAAAGCTAACACAAGACACTAGCAAACTAACGACAGAACAGACTAATGCAAAGCCAACAGAGTGAAGAGGTCTGCAAGCAACTCCATGAGCATTCTTATTAGGATAGGCATCAATGTTCCATAGCTCCCGTTCCATGAACTCGTAGATGGGACTACAATGACCCCTTCAACTTCAGAATTGGAGAAAAGCCAAGGTAAGGTGATCGATCCGTTTGATTAACCAAAAAAATTAGTAATGTCTATAAAACTGGACCAAAGCTAGACATGCATGTGTTGTTGGTTGGTTTTTGATATCTTCTCTAGCTAGTAATTCCAATCCCGTGGTGTCAGCTTCCAAAGCAATGGTCTCAATATCCAGACATGAAAATTAGGTTGTATTAATATCAGTGCAAACTAAATTAAAACCAAAGCAATTTTGTTAATTTGCCAAATTGCCAATTCTTAATACATTGTGACGTATTTAAACATCTTAGTAAGCCACTTGTACATTTCAATTATATCATGTCAATGAATCATATTTATTCTCAGTCAGTCCGGTTAGTCAATCACTAAAGAAATTAGAAGAAAAGGGTTATTGCAAAGAAAAAATGGCCAGCAAAGGATCATCATGTCCCGACCTTATAATATGAGTTTTTGTTTTTGCGTGTCTTCCATATTGTATAACCCGTAGAGTACTGCATTAAACTTACATTTGATAGTATTATATATAGTGGTACTTTAAAATGTGGAATTAAGTATAAGTATAGCCAATTCACAAACATATACAATACATTTTTACAAATGTGTTATTCATATCAACATACATGTTCGTCTTCTGATTCCTAGAATCTGAAAAGTAAACCAAGCGAGCATACCATTATGCATTCATCTAGCTAAGATATATAATGAATAATATTATGTATAATCTTTTAGTCAAAAAATGGGGTAAAAAGAGAGAGTTAATTTGGCTAACCACGTATACAAATAAATTAACTTGGCAACCACATCATTAAATATGATTTGTTTAAGATTATCGAGAATGAGAGGAGTTCCAAACTTTCCTACAGAGCCGGAACGGAGCAGAGCAGCTAGCTGTATGTGTTTGACCTTGTTAGTTTAATAACTATAGGAAGTGTTTTTTAATTTCATTTTAATATTCTAATTTCACTATGTTCATATTCTCATTAATTATTTTAAAAGAAAATAAAAACCAGTTTTCAACTCAAAGACAACTGTAACCATTTTATTTCGGCTGAGTTTATGACAATTATAATATGCGTTGTGTGTCGAGGGGACATATAAAAGTTTCATTACTTAAATCATACTATAATAATAATAATAATCTTACTTAACATTAATAATATATACATATACTCTACGAAACTATGATTTTATATGTTATTAAACAAAAATGTTAGTGTTTTCAACACCGATTAATTGGGAGGTCTTTTAAGTGCTAGCCCACTACTCAATTTTTCATAGAACAAAAAATTATATGCGATGTTCATCTAGGCAGAAGAATTTATGTGCGCATATACTACATTTTCGAAATGTAATTCTTTAAGTTTTGGTAAAACAAAATCTAATCTCTCTAAATCAATTTGTTTTAACTATCTTATGTTAACCTTTACAAAATTGTTCTTCCGCACTCAAATCTTATGCATTACAGCCATTACTTATGTTTTAATTAATCTTATTAACTTTTGAGACTTCTTTGGTTTTGGTTTTTCTTCTAACCTTTTTCGATTGTTATCGTACGATAAATTACCACCTAAGGTGGTGGATTCTCATTTTCGCACTCAAGGAGTGTGTAACCAATTTTAAAATCTTAATTTTAAATTAAGCATTCCAATTTCCCTAATTTTTGCGATAAATATATAATCCCAGCAAAATGGACGAACAAGAATCTCGAGTTCTTTAAATTATTCACAACTTTCTTTAGGACCAAACATCTTGAGATGTAGAAATAGTTAGAATAAAAAAGGTGGTAGTTGGTTTTAATTATTGCAACGACGACAAAGATTAATTAGCATCTAGATTTATTCGTAAAGAGAGTTCAACCAAATTATATAAGAATCGTATAGTGGAACTAATATTATAAACAATATACTGTATAATCTAATAAACCGGCTACCTCTACACACATATAAATACACACGTATAAATTAAACCTATTTGGAGCACCAAAACGAAACTAAGTTGTATCCCAAAAGCATAAATATATATGCAACATTCATAATCATCATTTGAAGGTAACTAATGTCTTTGGAACTTCCAGTGTTTGACATTTCAAAGCCTCTAAGCGAGTCATCGGTGTCGTCACTACAAGATGCGTGTAAGGAGTGGGGTTTCTTCTACGTAACCAACCATGGCGTTTCCGGCGACATGTACCGAAAACTCCGGCGATTCTCCGGTGGAGTTTTCGGTCTAGGAGACGAGGAAAAAATGAAGATGGGAGCGCCTAATTACACTCCCCGTTTCATTGCATCTCCTTTCTTCGAAAGCCTCCGTGTCTCCGGTCCCGATTTCTACGCCTCGGGCAAGTCTTCCGTGGATGATTTTTCGGACCAAGCTACCTATGAAGAGTTCAGGTATACATACATCATATATATATTGTGTATATTTTAAAAATATATAAATGACATGCTTGTTGACATTTTCTTTGGCAACCCTCAAAACGATGCCATTTAATGAGTTGAATTTAAAAAATCGTTCCATATTTTTGATTTTTTTTAATAAGGAATGCAACTATAATTAAGCTGCCTTCTGAACCAATTTATATGCAATCCACCTTTTGCTAAAATGTTCATACCATCCTCTAATGAATTCAAAAGGATCAGACTGGACGTTCTCGTTTTGTTTATAAAGTGTTTACATAATTCAACTTATTTGTCCTCCTAGAGAATGTTCATGCAAATTGTTTTTTCCTGCAGGATTTTGTTTTTTTAATAAAGAAGATACGCATAAATAAATAGTAATTTATAAACCGATTTGTGACATAAAATAGGATTGTCAAACAAAAAAAGATAACGAAAAACAAGTATGATTCCAAGTTCCAACTATAATATGGTCACTCTTAATTTATTTCACATGTGCGCATTGCATATTTGCATCCTCTTTTAGCATTTATGCATGCACTCATATATTCTTTGCGATACATTAAATAAACAAAAGTGAAAATTAGGGATATTGTTTTTATGAGTTTTAACCATTTCTGTATGGTTTATTCTAGTAGGACCGGTCCTCTTGTGTTGCGGACACTTTACTTCATAGAACCGCACTGAAAATGTAAGAATAGTAATTATAGTTGACCGGTCCATCTTGAATCTATATTAGGTTGGTTCTATATTGTAAATCATGTGAAAGAGTCTTAAATAGGTGTATTTAAGACTTCATTTTTTTTTTCCTACATAAGTTACATGAATGTAACCGATGTCTACACTGTTACATATATGATGTTTTTTTTTTTTTTTTTAAGTGGGTTGATGAAAGAATATGGAGAAAAGATGACGGAACTATGCGAGAAGATAATGAAAGCAATCCTCTCTAGCTTCGGAGACGATCTTATTAACAAATATTACGAATCTGAGTTTGGAAAATGTCATGGCTACTTCAGGATCAACAACTACACAATCCCTTCAGAACATGATAATGATCATGATGATCAAGATTTGATCGAAGGGCTAGGAATGCACACCGACATGAGTTGCATCACGATCGTTGATCAAGACGACATCGGAGGTCTTCAAGTCAGATGCAAAGACGGGGTTGGTATGATGGATATTAACCCTAAAGACGAAGCTCTCGTCGTCAACGTCGGAGATTTGTTGCATGCATGGACCAATCGGCGGCTGAGATCGTCTCAGCACAGAGTTGTCTTGAAACGACGTGGTTTCGTCGGTAACAGATTCTCACTAGCTTTCTTCTGGTGCTTCGACGATGAGAAAGTCGTGTGTGCCCCTGATGAAGTCGTGGGAGGTTGTGAGGGTACGAGGGTGTTTCGGTCATTTAAATGCGGGGATTACTTGAGGTTCAGAGAGAGCAATGAGAAAGGCAAGTTCGAGAAGGTTGGGGACACGGTCGAAGACTTTGCACGAATTGAATTGAATTGAATTGAATCGTTTAATTACTTTTTTCTTTTCCTAAAGTGAAATAATATTAATAATTTTTTTTTTTTTGATATAAGTAGAAATGATAAATAGAGTAATTTCGTTTATTCTACAGTATATCAAAACACCATTTATTATAAATTTAAACAATTTTATTAGTAATAAAATTATTGGAAAATAATACTAAGTAATCATAAAAACAATATTATAGTTCATTGTTTTTTTTTTGGAAAAATGTTATCCATCCTACCATTTTTGGTGTAAAATAATTATTGTGAATTATACAATATTAATAACTAATATATATTAAATATATTTAATTATTTTAAGATACATTCAATTATAATTAGCAAAATATTATGACTAACATATTAATTGTAAACTAAAAAATTTATCAGGTTTTGATCAAAAGACATATTTAATTATTATGTAAAACTAATATTTATAGTAAAATTTTATCAAATTGATCAAAAGTCACAAATTACAATATTAATACACAATATATATATATATATATATATATATTATTTAAACCTTGTATGTATATTAAATTATTAATATAAAATATATATCAGGTTTTATGATATTTTTTTTCAATTTATTCGATTCTTAATCCTTGACCCCATTAAAACTAAATTATGAATAATTAAAAAAATTATTAGAAGTAAACAAAAAACTATTTTTTTTCTTAACAAAACTTTTCTTTGTTGTTTTAGAAACTAATGGTCAATCAGCGGAGGGATAATCTTTTATCTACTAGCCACGAGACAAAGGACTATGGTGATTGCTTTGCTCACACTAATCTTTCCAATTTTTTTCTCTCTATATATAATAGCAATGATGCAATATGTGATAAGTAGTTCTAGCTAGCTCATCAAACTAAAGCTGCCCTCAAGTTGAAAAAATCGTTGGGAGTTTTCAGTTATATTAAGCATAAGAAGATCACTAATGAAAATACTAAATAGTCACAAAAAAATATAGTTAATTCATTTATATTGTGAAGCAAAAACGCAACCACCACATAGTTATAAAGTTACCATTTCAATTTTATCATTTAATTCATTAATGGTCTCAGAGTAGTGAATTACAAACAGAAGATAACACTTTTCTTGCAGATTAAAACTGGCTATTTTCGATTTTCACATATTTAAATTGAAGCAAACTTATTAAAAAATAAAAAAATGAAAGCAAAGAATATTAGTTATATAAATTGACATAATCATATAAGGTATTTTAACGCTTAAAATTAATTTGTTTAATGTATTTAATTAATATTATTAAAAAATCTCTATCAATATTTTAATTTCTTATATATTTTAAAATAGAAAAGACTTTGACAAGATATAAGCAAAACAAAAAAATATACAAAATATAAGCATAATTTAAACAAAAGATAATACAACAAACAAATATATATGATCAAATTTGAAACTTCAAGACAAAAATAGGTGGTTATCATACCAACTGTACAAAAAATGTGAGAGTATGAACCAATAAAAGATTATTATGTCTTTTATTTATTTCCAACAACATAGTTCCAAATCATAGGAATATGTATGTTTTCCCTTTCTTAATTTATTTGATATGATCAGTACTCTGTTATAGCTAGTATTAGGTGCAAGCCATACATTTTTGGGGTGTGTCTTGATATAATCAAATATTATATATTATGAATGATCATTCTCTCCACTTCTTCTTTTTTTTTTTTTAAATTATTTGATTATTTCTCTTTCCACCAACATTTTGCCACAGTAAAATAGATCTATAAATATATAAAAGCAGTTATATAAATAATTTAATTCCTTTTTTAAACAATGTCAATCACATACATATAAGAATTTACAAACAAAATATACATCATCATCTTCTTTTAGTTAATAACACACCAAACTATACATTAGAAAGAAGAAAAGTTGGACTCTGTAAGAGAATATGCTTTTAACAATCCAATTTTTCATCCTCTTGTTTATATAAAGAAAAAATGATCTTTAACTTCTTGCAATTGTTTACCATCCATTTTCGGTGGATCATCAATGGAATTAATGCCATCAAGTAGAAAATTATTGAGAGAAGGTTTTTTTAGAGAAAATTATTTTGGAGTCTATTAAATCCTAGTTTAAGCATTTGTATCCTAGATTTTTAGTTCATAGGGCCACAACCATTCAACATAATTTAAAGAAAACAATTTTTTTTTCAATTATTCACAAAAAAATATGGTAATGAATAGAACCTCATGACATGTATTTTCATAGAGGCTGAATTGAAAATGAATATAAATTTGTAGTCCAAGAATACCACAAAGAACAAACATTTAAAATAATTTTTTAAGAGTTTATAATTTAAGGATTTTGTTTAGTAGTTATTTAGTTTTTAGGGTTGAGGTTTTATTATATAGGGAAAATCACGTTTTAAACCTTCAAAGTGTTAATGGGTAACACTTTAAACCTCGAGAGAATTTCATTAACACTATAAACCTTTAAAATGATTTTACTAACACTTTGAACATTTAAAATGATTTTACTAACACTTTAAACGTTTAAACTAACTTTCATCTTTGTACCGCCATAAAAAATAATAGAATAATAATATTCGTCAACGTGAAATAGTTAAACTATGTTGGTTTAATTAAACTTTAATTAGTTTTAGTTTTTTATAAATAAACAAAAAGATAAAAAATAAATATGTGTTCATCTTCATTGTAGACAAAACTTTTATGACGTTACTTTTCACATTATTAATCCTTTTAATAAATGCATTTCTATTGGATTCTGATTCAAATCGATTGACTTTTTATTGGAAACTGATGAATCTTCTAAATATATAAAATTTGGCAAATATTTTAACCTTACTTCTCATTCTTCATTCTTTTTTGCTTTGATGTATTTTTTTTATCAATCATCTTAAATAATTAAATTAAATTAAATTAATTAAACAAGTGTTTAAATCAAACCAACATAGTTTAACTATTTCACATTGACGGATATTACTGTTCCGTCATCTTTCGTGGTGGTACAAACAGGAAAGTTAATTTTAAGATTTAAAATGTTAATGAAATCATTTTAAAGATTTATAGTGTTAGTGAAAATATCTCAAAGTTTAAAGTGATACTAAATGACACTTTGAAGGTTTAAAATGTGATTTTCCTTTTTTTTTTTATTATATAGACTTTAAGATTTTACTAGGTGCTTCCCACGCAACGCGTGGGTTGTGGTGTAGTTGGCACTTTCTTGATTTTTTTTTGTATTTTTCGTTTTCTCTTTTATATTATTTCGTTTTAATTAGGCTTATACAAGCTTTGTAGTCACTTGTATTTATATAATATATGTTTATACCATTTTGTTTAAATGTGTACAATTGTGGCGCTTATTTTTTATGAATTATGAGGATGTTGTTTCTTGCTTTTGAGGATCCAATTTTATCATTGACTGATATTGTTTCCAGTACATTTATTGTATTTTAGATTTTCTAATTAACTGCTTATGTAAACCTTCATATGTTGATGTTATAATAATAAGTTATTTTTTAAAAAAAATTATCTTCCGTGTAAGTGATTATGTTTGTATGCCCATGTTTTGGTCTAATATCAATAAGATTGTTTCTGTTTTTCTTTAGTTGGCTTTGAAACCAATTTTGAGTTAAGCAAATAATGGGTTATGGTGTTAATAAGTAATATAAATTCTTATGTATATATATTGTATATCTGTGACTATAAGTTTAGCTAACTAAAAAATTCTGTAATATTTAAATATAATCTTACACATATATTTATATATATATATATATATTTTTTGTGGGAGGAATGTATGGAATTATTGGATAGAAGTTATTTTTGAGTTAAATGACCTTTTATGCTTTTAAATTGAGCTAAATATTAATAAATTTTTATATGTGTCTTGAAGTTTTTTTAAAGGAATACCAAGTGTTTCCTTCCAAATTGAAGTGACATAGTATTTTAGTTTTCTTATATGATTTTATGAACTTCAATGTAAAGGTTTTTCAAAGTAATTATAAGTACACTCACACTGATTGAATTATAAAATTTGGAGAAATGTTTATTTCGATTAATCATCTGCTCTTTTAAATATATTAAATAAGTATGTTATTGTTCCTACAAATAGGATAACATATATTATAGTTTAACCATGGAGTTAAGCAATGGAAATGCCGAAATGGAACTTGTGATTGCAAGAAAAATGCGTATATATATTATGTTACACATTGATCGTTTAAAAATAAATAGGAACATCTAATTCTCAAATAAAGTTGATTTTAATTTAACTATGCAAATTTAAAAAATAAATATGAATAGATTAGATAGGCAAGAAATATAAAAGAAATATTTTCTTTTTATATAAATAAAATAAAAATTGAAAACAATGTTAAATATATATAATACTTTCTAAATTAAAATATAGAATCAAACTCTTACAAGTTACAACACATATAAGATATAACAACATTTGATATTGGTGGGAGAGGAGGAGAGAATGATTACTATAAGATGGTAATCCAAACTAGATAATGGAGATGAATCTTTAAAAAAATAGAACAATGTAAAATATATATATATATATATATATATAATAGATTTTATAAATGGATAATTATATTGATCTTTATAAGTTATTAAAAATGATACATGAATATGTGAGATAACGAGAGACATAATAGATAATTAGATATGGTTCATTTCAACTTCATGATCTTATTGTGTGGTGAATATTGTAAGAAAGTATGAAAATAATGACTTATAAGATGTTAATATAAAATAGAAAATGGAGATAAACCTTTTAAAAGATTAAAAAATATATATAAGATATACATATCATACAAACTCTAAAACTAAGCTTTTACAATGATATTTGATTTGATTTTTTATAACACATACAACAACAATAACAAAAAAAATACAAAAAAAAGAGACTTGAGAGTAGTGGAAGAAGATGAGAGAATGAAAGAGTGATAAACTATGAGAATAAGATAATGAGTATTTATAGAAAGAGAAATGATGAAAAATTACATTTAGAAAAATGAGAGTTACAATTATAATTTCTTGTTTTGTTTTAATACAATTGATTAATACAACTTAGTGGAGAAATAAAGTTAATGCATAATTTATAGGGGGAATTTATATGATTTCAGTTTTATATTATGTGAGTTAAATGTAAAAATTAATTATTTTTAAATTTATATTTTAATATAAATATTTTTTTTGTTATAATTGCATTGCCAAGTGGACCAATAAGGAGATAGTGAAACCTTACTTTTATATATATGATTATGAAGGAACTTGTTTTATTTTCATCGGATTTTCAGGAAAAAAATAGAGTTGTACTATTTAAGACAACAAAACTAATGATGGTATATAGTAATAAAAACTCATTTAGTGGGTATGTTTGAGTCTTTGAGAATTGCTCTATTTATATATACATTTTCATTATGAAAAAAATTCCTGAAGTTCTAACTTATTTACAACGCTGTCATTGTATTAATTATTAATTAATCGGTTTAAGAAACTAATATTAATCGGTTTAAGAATAATAGATTCGGATCAAGGATAGAATGACGCGGATCCTACTTTCCTTATTTTTAGTATCCGATTACCAACCTTTTAATTACGATATTTAATTATTTATTATTCGAATCAATCTTTATTACTAATTTCGCTCCTATTATTTATTAACTTTACTTACCAAAATTATCTATATTTAATCATTATCGTATAATTTCTAATTTATTACCAATTGGGTTTAAGATATTCGATTTAAGATTATTTTGAATTTATAAATACTGTTTCCTAATATATCTCTATTAGTTTCTTTTGTTAATATTGTGATCTAAAAAATTTTAGCAATAAATTAAAAGTTTAAGTCAAAAATCAAATTATTCACTCCGAAATTTATGTTTCTGCAAGTCTATAAAAACCATTTTCGACTGCAATCGGGTTATCTCTTCACTTTCACTCTGTTTTTTTTAATGTTCGTTTGCTTTTTGTTTTCGTTAAGCTAACTATAACTAACTATCGTATGACTAATTTCATGTGCCAGGGAGGAGATTTCATCATAAACTGGAGGAGACTTCACAGTCGGGAACAGAACAGGCGGCGAGTCGATCTACGGGGCCAAGTTCGATGACCAGAATTTCGAGAGGAAGCACACGGGACCAGGAATCCTGTCGATGGCGAACGCCAGAGCCAACACCAAAGGATCTCAGTTCTTCATTTGCACCGTGAAGACCGATTGGCTCGATGGTAAGCATGTGGTGTTTCGGCAGGTTGTGGAAGGGTTAGACGTCGTCAAGGTCATCGAGAAGGTCGCCATCAAAGTAGGTGTTGTCGCCGATTGTGGTCAGCTCTCTTTAGGATCCATCATCTTAGATCTCTCTCCCCCTCTACATATATCATATGTCTTGGTGTCTTTGCGTTTGGCGTTGTCTTATTGCTCCGTAGTAGTCATAAGTTTGGTGTCATTCTCTTCTTCGTGGGAACGGAGAGATATTCATCTTTCCCCCCTACAGTTTGTTTGCTTGGTCACCTTACCATAATCCATAAATAATGAATGACCAACTACTACTCTTTT
>NC_025702.1:11355487-11359215 GCF_000633955.1 Camelina sativa | reverse complement strand
AGTTTAAGTCAAAAATCAAATTATTCACTCCGAAACTGGAGGAGACTTCACAGCCGGGAACAGAACAGGCGGCGAGTCGATCTACGGGGCCAAGTTCGATGACCAGAATTTTGAGAGGAAGCACACGGGACCAGGAATCCTGTCGATGGCGAACGCCAGAGCCAACACCAAAGGATCTCAGTTCTTCATTTGCACCGTGAAGACCGATTGGCTCGATGGTAAGCATGTGGTGTTTCGGCAGGTTGTGGAAGGGTTAGACGTCGTCAAGGTCATCGAGAAGGTCGCCATCAAAGTAGGTGTTGTCGCCGATTGTGGTCAGCTCTCTTTAGGATCCATCATCTTAGATCTCTCTCCCCCTCTACATATATCATATGTCTTGGTGTCTTTGCGTTTGGCGTTGTCTTATTGCTCCGTAGTAGTCATAAGTTTGGTGTCATTCTCTTCTTCGTGGGAACGGAGAGATATTCATCTTTCCCCCCTACAGTTTGTTTGCTTGGTCACCTTACCATAATCCATAAATAATGAATGACCAACTACTACTCTTTTATCATATTCTCTCTAATGAGTAATGACTGCCTGCTTTTAATTTGCGTTATCTTGGCTTAACTGCTTATCCGTGGCCATGTTTTTTCTTATGTTCGTTTACTTATTGTTTTCTGCATTGTGTTTTTGTGTAGGATAAAATAAAGCATGAATCGAATACTGAAATTAAAAGCACCAAATGAGTTTTCATCTTAATCAATTCTTCTAATATTTTTATTTTATTTTATTTACTACATATATTTCTGAAATTCTAGATTTTTGATTAAATAATTATTCTTGTGAAATGTTACTGTATTTTTGTTTGGCAGCTTAATTATAAAAGATCATTCATATTAATTAGTTCATACCAAGTGAGTTTGTACATTTTAAAAAATACAAATTAAACATTAGTTATATAAGAAGTTAATCTATAAAACAATTATATATATATATATATATATATATATATAAATTAGCCCCGGGGTGTACCGCGAGTTAATCTATATATACATTTTTGGATACATTTAGCAAATATATTAAGTTTTGATTTTTGGAAACAAGATTTCCTATCCTGATAAAATTTTCAAAACAATCGGAATCACTCCCTTTAACATTAAGTATTAAGTTTATAATTACTTTAATAAATATTAAGTTTCCAATTTTACAAAACAATATTTTTTCTCCATAAATACATTTCCTAAACAATCGGCCTAATCAATAAACAACAATGTTTAACCGGACCGGAAGTCTTTCGGGTTGCTGGGTCAATTAGTCGGACTGGTTGAACCACATGTCAATTAGTCGGACCGGTTGAACCACAGGTCAATTAGTCGGACCGGTTGAACCACAAGTCAATTAGTTTATTGGTTTTTTATATTTTATGACTATAACATCTATTTTTCTATAAATATATGAACAAAATCTACGTAGTTAAATATTAGCGGTCGATATAACATTTCTACTTTTAATACATGTAGAATTCTATATTACTAACAAAATACTTTATAAAAAAAGTAGTACCACGATATACAGCGGATGAATATCTAGTATATTAGTAATAATACTTATATTTCACAACAATCATCAAACCAAATTTATATCTTAAGGCTATTTGGGCTTCCTATGGGCCTAATTTCTTCTCTAGCCCACCAAAGTTAAGCCGCCTCTGTTCAATTTAAGGATTCTCAATGTAATTTACTAATTTTGTAATATTGTGTCGTCGTCATTCTCGTTGTACTCTTAACCTTCGATAAAATCTCTCACATCCGCCTTCGCCTAGATCTGAAACCCTAATTCTTGAGTTTCGCTATGGCGTCCGTCGAATTAAACAATTCCAATTCTGATTCGCATACCCTAGAGCAGCCTCCTCCTCCCTCCAATGGAGACACTGCTCCACTCGCATCGGATCATTTGAATCCGGATTCCGTGGCTCTAAACGGTTCTTCTGCTCCTAATCCAGACACTAACGGCTCAGTAGCAAAGCCTGAGCTCTTACGCCCTTTGATATCGGAGAACGGTGTTAGCAAGACGCTGAGTGGTAACGATAAGGATCAGTCCGGTGGTGAGGAGGAGACTTCAAGCCGGAGGAAGCGTCGGAGCCGGTGGGATCCTCCGCCTTCTGAGTCAAGTAATAACGCTAGTGTTGAAGGGGGTAATGATTCCGGTACTGGGACTAGGAAGCGTAAGTCGAGATGGGCAGATGATGAGCCGAAGACGCAGATTCAGTTGCCTGATTTCATGAAGGATTTCACTGGAGGTATTGAGTTTGATCCTGAGATTCAGGCTTTGAATAGTAGGTTGCTTGAGATTAGTAGGATGTTGCAGTCTGGTATGCCTTTGGATGATAGACCGGAAGGACAGAGGTCTCCTTCACCAGAGCCTGTGTATGATAACATGGGAATCAGGATTAACACTAGAGAGTATAGAGCAAGGGAGAGGTTGAATAGAGAAAGACAAGAAATTATTGCTCAGATTATCAAGAAGAATCCGGCTTTTAAACCTCCGGCAGATTATAGACCTCCTAAGCTCCAGAAGAAGCTTTTCATCCCGATGAAGGAGTTTCCTGGTTACAATTTTATTGGTTTGATTATTGGCCCTAGGGGTAATACTCAGAAGAGAATGGAGAGGGAGACAGGTGCTAAAATTGTAATTCGGGGTAAAGGGTCTGTGAAAGAAGGTAGACATCAGCAAAAGAAGGATATGAAATATGACCCTTCAGAAAATGAGGACTTGCATGTTTTAGTCGAGGCTGAGA
The DNA here is from genome assembly GCF_000633955.1 of Camelina sativa. Taxonomy (NCBI): domain Eukaryota; kingdom Viridiplantae; phylum Streptophyta; class Magnoliopsida; order Brassicales; family Brassicaceae; genus Camelina; species Camelina sativa. The sequence continues at coordinate 11,356,439 of NC_025702.1, read as the reverse complement.
CTCAGGATGCTCTTGAAGCTGCTGCGGGTATGGTTGAGAAGCTTCTGCAACCTGTTGACGAGGTCCTGAACGAACACAAGAGGCAACAGCTCAGGGAACTTGCCACGTTGAATGGGACAATAAGGGACGAAGAATTCTGTAGACTGTGTGGTGAGCCAGGACATAGGCAGTATGCGTGTCCTTCTCGTACCAATACCTTTAAGAGTGAAGTTCTTTGCAAGATTTGTGGTGATGGTGGACACCCTACTATTGATTGCCCGGTGAAGGGTACTACTGGGAAGAAAATGGATGATGAATATCAGAACTTCTTGGCAGAGTTAGGAGGAACTGTCCCTGAATCTTCTCTCAAACAGAGTGCTACCTTGGCTCTTGGTCCTGGAAGTTCGGGAAGTAATCCTCCATGGGCTAACAATGCAGGGAATGGTGCAAGTGCGCATCCTGGCTTAGGGTCGACTCCGACCAAACCCCCGTCCAAAGAATATGATGAAACAAATCTGTACATTGGGTTTTTACCTCCGATGCTTGAGGACGATGGTTTGATTAATCTGTTTTCATCGTTTGGTGAAATTGTGATGGCAAAGGTAATCAAGGACCGTATAACTGGGCTGAGCAGAGGCTATGGTTTTGTGAAGTACGCTGATGTCCAGATGGCTAATACTGCTGTTCAGTCAATGAATGGATATCGGTTCGAAGGCCGAACACTCGCTGTCAGGATTGCTGGTAAATCGCCACCGCCTACTGCACCTCCAGGACCTCCAACCCCTCAAGCACCAACTCAAGGTTATCCTCCCCCAAACCAGCCTCCTAATGCCTATCCTTCTCAACAGTATGCAACTGGTGGTCAAATGCCACCTCCTGTAGGTTATGCAACAGCTCCCGTTCCTTGGGGTCCTCCTGTTCCCTCCTATTCTCCTTATGCTCCTCCCCCTCCTCCTCCTGGTTCATACCATCC
>NC_025702.1:11290652-11354160 GCF_000633955.1 Camelina sativa | reverse complement strand
AGGCTATGGTTTTGTGAAGTACGCTGATGTCCAGATGGCTAATACTGCTGTTCAGTCAATGAATGGATATCGGTTCGAAGGCCGAACACTCGCTGTCAGGATTGCTGGTAAATCGCCACCGCCTACTGCACCTCCAGGACCTCCAACCCCTCAAGCACCAACTCAAGGTTATCCTCCCTCAAACCAGCCTCCTAATGCCTATCCTTCTCAACAGTATGCAACTGGTGGTCAACTGCCACCTCCTGTAGGTTATGCAACAGCTCCAGTTCCTTGGGGTCCTCCTGTTCCCTCCTATTCTCCTTATGCTCCTCCCCCTCCTCCTCCTGGTTCATACCATCCTGTCCATGGTCAACATATGTCTCCTTATGGAATGCAATACCCACCACCACCACCTCCTCACGTGGCACAAGCACCTCCACCTGGCACTACTCAAAACCCATCTTCTAGTGAACCCCAGCAAAGCTTCCCACCAGGAGTACAAGCTGACAGTGGTGCTGCTACCTCGTCTGTACCACCAAATGTCTATGGTAGCTCCGTCACGACTATGCCTGGACAGCATCCATATATGAGTTATCCGTCTTATTACAATGCTGTTCCTCCACCTCCTCCAGCACCGGCCTCATCTGATCATTCCCAAACCATGGGTAACATGCCATGGGCCAACAATCCGCCTGTCTCAACACCTGACCACACACAAGGACTTGTTAATGCACCTTGGGCACCTAACCCCCCTATGCCGCCCACTGTTGGATATTCACAGAACGCACCCTGGGCTCCGAAACCTCCAGTACCGCCACCTGCAGAGAATCCATCCAGTGTTGGAGATTCCGAGTATGAGAAGTTCATGGCTGAAATGAAGTAGCGCGACACCCCGTAGTGGAGAGGTAAGATGTCCTCAACTGATGTTATTCTTTGTTCTCCCCAAAGGTTTTGAAATTAAAATTGGGAATTTAATTAAATAGCTTTGGCGAACCAAAAAAAAAGAATCAAATAGCTTTCAAAATATGATAAAACCTTTTCTTCCTCAACTTTTGCAACGTTTTCCAAATTGTTAATTCTCAGTATCATTTTTAGACTTTCGGTTCCAGATGAACCAAGTCTTGCAACATGATGTAGTGTGATTGCCTTTTTGTCCATTATTTAGTTCTTGAAAGCCGTCCTGCTTATGTTATTTCTCTTTTCCTAGTTTTATCACATGATAATTAATTGCTGTTACTCATAAGCTGGTCACTGATGTGTTTGTGAGCATTCCCACAGCTAAAGGAGCATCTGTCCTGGTATTCAATCCTGAAACATAGAATTGGGGAGTTGGATATTCGAATTTTGTCAGTCTACCCTATTTTGCTCTATGTTTAATCAGTAACTCATAATGTGTTTTCTGTCCCATATGGAAACATTTGTTTTCACTTTTCAGATTTTTTTTCATTTGACAAGATCTAAACTACGAGTAGCTTAGATTTCAAAAGTTTGTCTCTCTTATTGTATATGGCTCATTAACACGAATCTTTGTTTTGTTGATATTGTTAATTTTGTCAGGTGTGATGTTTCTTGGAGCTCTTGTACCCTGATTTCTTACATCTTTCTTGTTGGAAGTTTGGGACTCACCTCTTAACCCTTGCTATGCTGTTGTAAAATATGCAGAGATTCAGGCTGGAAGCTCCCAGTTCAGACAATTGCGTTTCCAGAAAGGCCATAAGATTTTTATTTGTGTTACTGATAATAATTGCTGCTCTTTTGTAGGACTATATATGTCTGGGGTTCTTGTTTCATTTCATAATACTCATATTTACGGTTGATCAGTGTGTTAAGTCTGTCTTCCGTTCTCATTTACTCACAATATCTTCTGTCCTGTTTCCATTTGGCCCTAAAAACTTTTGGTGGTAATGTAGTGCTAAAGATATCTATTATTCTTTGTGATGCAAGATATAATCCTCTTGCTCTTGAGGTTATCTCTTTTGTTTGTCTTGTCTCTTGTGTGCATAGGGAACTCATCATTTCTCGTAGGAACCTGAAGGCAACAGGGTATGCTGAATTACATTGGACATATTGATACCGATACTTGATAAAATCGTTGTTCTCACCCTTTGATTCTTTATTGATACTGATATATAATAATATCTCTCAAGCTTCCAAATGGCAGGTGTGATTTCTGGCTAGTGATCCAGATTAACTATAATAACATTGTTCTTGTCCTCAGGCTAACTCTATCTATATCTGTCTTAATGAGTATGTGTTTCAATGTCTGCATGTTTTGTTGGTTGAGGAATTTAAATTAGTTAGGAGTCGGAAGCATTTATATAATCAACTGTCTCATGATCGTTGCATATATGGTTATATGTGTACATGAAGAAAGAAGCTGCATCTTCCAATTTTGTTTGATTGTATGTGTTAAACGTTGAATCAGGGCTCATTATGTTAAGTGTTTGCTTACATTAACCAGTTTGGTAAGTGGTGTAATGTATTATAACTAGGGATGTTGGCATGGATCGTACTCGAGGAGGTTGACATTTTGGCAATCGCGGAGCCCTTGTCTGAGCTAACAAGATTCTAATCGCTCAATTCAACTTTGATCGAATAACTCTGTTCAGTTTTATCCAACGGAGTTCGTGTGTATATGGATTAATGTGTTATATTATAGGGTATAGAAAATAGAAAAACAAGAATATCAAGTTGGTTATGTTTTATTTAAGCAGTAGCCAGTACAACGAGAATTATATCATATCATAAACAAAAAGCAATACCATTATGATATCATGATCATAATAATCCCATCTTCTTATAATTAAAAGAGAAGTATATTTGAACAAATGTCCAAAATGTCTAGCCTATTTACTAAAATTGCCACTGAATTAAGCTTTGTGGAGAGCGTAAATTAATCAGGGTAATTTTGTCTAAATAAAAACATAAATCGCAGATCCAATTGATGGTCCGCGTGTTTTCCTCAAACCGACCTATTGAGTCGGATCCTTCAAACGGACATCACAATTAATTGTTTACTGGATTTGGATTATTTCTTGGCCCTTTAATTGTTTAGTGGATTCTATTTGAATCGGCTTAAATCCTGCAAAACATATCAAATAAATCATCGAAAACAATTAGTTTGTAATTTTTCAAATATCACGTTATTTTTGAATTAAATACCGTAAAGTTAGCTAAAAATAGCGTAAATACATACCAAAAAATAATAGGTCTTCGTAAATCATTAATGAATCACGTAATTAACAATTAAAACAGCCTAAATTAAATTGGAATAAACATTTTCGTGATTCGTATATTTGATTTCCTACTTTCTCTCCAAGAAATTCTCATATCACCTAAACCATAAACCTAGACGCTACCTTCTCTATAAATACTAATCTTTAATCGATTACTAGACAGTCTAGACTCATCAAGCAAAAACCTATTCCAAACTTTACTCGACTCCAGCAATAGCTCAATTACTAGACTCAGTCCCAAGCATTCACAAGACCAAGGTATATTTTCTTTTTTTGGTCAAACCACCAAGGTATATTTTTATAAGATAATGTTTTTTCGTAGTTTGTATTTCAATTTTTATGTTTGAGAGCCTCTTTCTTATAATCACGTATCTACTACGTTAACGAGTATACGACTTAATTAGTACTATACCAATATAATCCACAATGTTTCTTTTCTCATGATATTTTTTTTTCATTTCACTTTTGTAGACATCGCCGAGGACAAATCATGAATGCTAGCCAAGTTAATTCTATGCCTTCAGATGGAAATAAAACAAAGACTTTCAACTTATCATGGAACTACCTTAAGGATGACCACACACTTTCGACCACACACCTTCATCTCTAAAATTTTAATCAAAAGATATAAGAACATTTATCCACCTAATTTTTTTATTTTATTTTATTCTTAAAGTTGTTACTATAAGGGATAGATTGTGGTACTAACCTTTTTTCATGAGTTTTATATGGAACCGGTGTTGCTTCTAAGCTCTCGCGTACGAAAATGGTCTTCTCCGCTTAAGAACTCAATCTCTTCGAGTTTCCTTTTTAATTTTTTGAGCTTCTAATTTTTTGCAAACAAATAAAACTAAACTCTCACATAATAACCTACTATCTCATTGACACTATAAATAGTTCTCTTTCACCGCATGCTCGCAGATCATAACAAAACCAAAAGCTTATTTACTACCATATATTGTGTTTCAAGATCCAAAAGCATTGTCATGGTCATATCTGGCTCATGTCACAACAATGTAAGTATCTATTTTGACTTCTTCGTATCTCCACTTAAACTATTATATTTGTCTCTTGATTTTAATTTACAGGCTCCAAAGCAAAAGAGAAAAGACTATTAAGCAGACGCCATAATGCTGAACAAACTTGATTTATCAGATTTAAATCTATTTTGAAAAGTTGGACGATGTAAGGCATAAGTTTCTTTTTAATGGATATTATGGTTATTATAAATGATGTTTTTGGCTAACTCATTATCACATCTAATGTTTATTATTATTTACTCATTAACGCATAAAGTTGACTGTATATTCCACAGTTTGGCATTAGTTGGATATAAAATGAGTTAAGTGGAATTACCAAATTTTAAACTAAATATAGATAAATTTAGTACCACGAAAAATACAAAAATACAATACTACTCCGATTAACACTTTAAAGATTGAAAAATATAAAAATATTCATATTAAAAATTTAAGAAAAAAAACTCTATAGTGGACCGCGGGTTGATAATATCTTCATGTTACATTCCAATAGCATTTTATAAAATTAATTAATTTAAAATAAATATTATATTGCATTTTGAATTACAAATTTTAAGAAACTAATTAATTATATAATGACAAAATTAGATAAATAAATAAAAAAAAATCTCGCCCGCCGTTAAAATCTAGTTATAATGATAAGCAAAGTCACCGAAGCTAAATGTGATGGAATTTGAAGGCTTTCTACGTTATTTAGAACTAGTTTTCCTACGAATCAATTAGTAGTTCGAGAAACTATACTCTTGTGTAAATAATTGTTTTAGTTAAAAAATAAATAATTAAAGCAAAATAACTATAATTAGTAATAAATTATGATATGAAGTACATCAACATGATGAATATTGGACTTGTAAAAGTTCATATTTGTTTACTTATCTTGTTAATAAAAATATAGAGTTGGACTAATATGCAAAAAAGCCAGTGTTTTGGCCGGGACTAACTATGCAATTACGCGACAATTTCGTTTTGCAGATCTGATTGGTTCCCATCTCTTCCGTCTTCGCCCCGCCGTTTGGTTTCCGTTAATATTATTGGCGTCCCTTCTTTTTTACTACCAAAAAATAAAATAATAATCGAAATTATTTTGAGGTTTGCTAATCTTGTAAGCGATTTTCGAAATGGAGGAAGCTCATGATGATGATGATTCTAGTTTTCCTGATTCCGGGGGTAACGTAGATCGCGACGGTGGGTTATTGAGCGGTTGTTTTTTCTTGGATCACGTTGGCGAAGTTTTGCTCTCTAGGAATCATGATGGTTTATCCTGGAGATGTTTGGATGCTACAGATTGTGTAAGTTTCCATCAGATATGACTGTGTGTTCGTTGACTTGATTTATGAAGCCAGTTTCTTCTATGGTTGACAGGAGGGAACGACTTGTTTAGGAATTGGAAATTCTCAAGATTGCAAAACTGAGATCAAATTCTCTGATATTTATGCTGTTGAGTTTCTAAACTATGGATTGTTGCATACTCCAAAGTCTGGACTTAGACATGCCAAAGATTGTTTCCGGGAACGCTTGCTAAATTCTCAAGAGGTTTCTTTTTTTTTTTTTTTTTCCCTATTTTGTCTGTTGTTTTCACTTCTGGAGGAGATTACAGGTGTAATGAGTCTCTCTCTGCTTTGATGTAGATGTATCGGTTCACTGTTCACGGATTTCAAAGTTCACCAAAGGAGCCTTGTCTTTGGAAACTTGCCGAGTTCACTTTTGGTCATATGGATTTGCAGACGTGTCAGAGTTGGATGGATCAGTTGAATTACTCTTTGATCAAGGAAGTCGATAGACCAAGAAATCTTTTGGTAAGTCTTATTGTTGTTAGGCTGTAGCACTTTTGTTGGTCCTACTATTTGATGAAAGCTTTTGACTGGATTGCTTTCCCACTTCTTTAGGTTTTCGTACATCCAAAAAGTGGCAAAGGAAATGGCTCCAAGGTTTGGGAAACTGTTTCCAAGATCTTCATCCGCGCTAAAGTTACTACCAAGGTCTGCTTTTCATTTCATCACTAGCAGAATGGTCGTTTTGTTACTGTTTTTTTGTGAAAGTTGTTATAGGTTGTTCTTTGATGGCAATTTTGGTTCTTCGAAAACCTGATTTGATTTTGCGTTATAGTAGAGCATTTAGGGGAAAATGTTGTTTATAATGTAATGTAATTGCTGTATTGTGAGGTTAGTAGTTATTGGTTTCATTATCTCTATTCTCTAGTCATACTCTATTTTTGCAGTAAATGAGAAGTTTTATATTTCTGTATATATTGCTTTAGAATATATTGTAACATGACTTCTCCACAATATCTGCCATTCAAGATGTTATTAGGCTATATGCTAGCCAATAGTGACTGTCCGTTTCGACATCCATTGTATGCATAATTCCTTGTGATACTATAGCTCGCTCACATAGGAAGAAATACACATGAATGTTTTCAATTCCATGCTATGTATGGTATGAATGTTCTCATTTTCAATGTTATGGTCCTTAGTTGGCTATTCTTGGTTTACCATTTAAATCAGGTGATTACAACAGAACGAGCAGGACATGCATTTGATGTAATGACATCTATTCAAAATAAAGAGCTCCATTCGTATGATGGCATCATAGCTGTTGTAAGTTTTAGACCTCTTTTTTATGGTTCATTGACCCAAGTACTTCTTTTGACAATGATTGTAGTGATTTATTCGCGCAGTGCATTTGTGAAATATGTTTGTGATATGAAATAACCTTCAGTTTATAACTCTTTGATGAGTAAATTATGGTTAATGAAACTTGATGAAGGTTCTCCACTCCTGTCTGTTGTCACATTTTCTTCCTCATAGCGCTTACTTGTAGATCATAAATCTTCTTTTCATGATATGATTGTTGCTATATCTTGAAAAACAACCTATGTTCAGGGTGGGGATGGTTTCTTCAATGAAATCCTTAATGGATATCTTTTACCGAGACTTAAAGTCCCTCTCCCTCCAAGTCCTTCAGAGATTTTCAATTCTGTTCGAAGTAGCGGTAGCTCCTCAGTTCCAGAACAAGGAGATGCAGTTCATGAGACTGACCAAAAGGAACAATATCCTCTTCTTCCTGATTCAGTTCAAGAGTTCATGAATTTCAGTATGTAAATGATCACCTTTTTCTAATCTTTGTTGAAGCGCTGTGACTATTAACAAGTTGTAATCTCTGGGTGTTATTGTTTACCTACAGGGACCGTCAATGGCTCATGTGAAGGTCAGTGGGTTTAGTTCTCTACAAGACATCCAATTACATTGCCTGCTTCCGGTTGTTCGGTTTTCACCCTGTCTTATTAAATCACTTTATCTTGTTCTTTTTTTGTTGGGAATTTCGCAATTGAAGTTCCTGATCATCCCTTCAGTGGTGAAAGGCCAAGATTCGGCCTCATCCCGGCAGGTTCAACTGATGCTATAGTGATATGGTATGTTTTTTTTATCAGCATATAGTCATAGTCATCCTTCCGCTAGTAAAGATTATCATGCAACTGCATATGCATTTTCAGTCTCTACTGTTTGGTTCTCTTTTTCTATTCCTAACAAATTTTGAGAGATTTGGAGTATCTCAGTAACTCTTAATGTAAAGTAGCTTCTGATAAGCTTAAAGTTTTAAACTACTTTTTATGCTTTTCGTGTTACAGCACCACAGGAGCTCGTGATCCTGTAACATCTGCGCTGCATATCATTCTAGGTAGAAAGATCTTTCTAGATGCAATGCAGGTTGTGCGGTGGAAAACGGCATCAACCTCGACGATTGAACCTTTTATTCGTTATGCAGCCTCATTTGCTGGGTAATGACCAAACTTTTTTAGTGAGATGTTTTTCTAGTAGTAAGGAATGGCAGATTCTGTCAAGTATAGTTTTCATCCTTCACTTGCAAGCCCCAAATTTTATCTTCTAATTGTTAGTGGCACCCTCGTTTTTCTAATACAGTAAATCACTTCAATATCTTTAACTATTAGAACCTATGATATGAAAATTGATTGCTTCGATCTTTAACAGAGTTTTTGTACAATTGATTAGTTCAGATACGGGTTTTATGGCGATGTCATTTCAGAAAGTGAAAAGTATCGGTGGATGGGTCCCAAGCGCTATGATTATGTTGGAACTAAGATATTCTTGAAGCACAGGTACATTCCTAACCAATTTACACTGCCAAGAGATGTGCTACACATTTGTGGAATTTCTGATAAATGATCTATGTTAGTTTTCTTCCAAGCGTAGCAATATTGTCTGAGTTGTTGGTTTATATGTTAATGCAAGATCATATGAGGCAGAGGTGATGTTTGAAGAAGCCGAATCAGAAAATGGTAAAGCTTCCCCACACACGCGGAGTAAAACGTGGCCATTTCGAAGTACCACAAGATCAGAGAAAATACTATGTCGTGCAAAATGCAGCATTTGTAACAATAAGGCTGAGGATGGAAATAATATACACACAACACCTATCTCGTATCCAGAAAACACAAGGTGGTGTAGAACAAAAGGGAGGTTTCTGAGTATAGGTGCTGCAGTGATGTCAAACCGAAATGAAAGAGCACCTGATGGTCTTGTCGTGGATGCACACCTCTCAGACGGTTTCCTTCATCTCATACTCATAAAAGATTGTTCTCGTCCCAAATACTTATGGTAATGTCTGGTTTTTTTCCTATTGTCATTCATTTTATGAGTAAAGCCTATTTATATTAGCGATTCTAATGGGTTACAGGCACCTTACCGAACTTGCGAAAAGAGGTGGAGAACCTTTGAACTTTGAGTTTGTGGAATATCATAAGGTTTGTAAAATAATTTTCTTTTCAAATCATTATAACTTGTTTGGGTCCTGATCAAAATGTATTTGGTAATGTAGACGCGAGCTTTCACGTTTACATCATTTGGGGAAGAGAGTGTTTGGAATTTGGACGGAGAGATCTTTGAGGCTCACCATTTATCAGCTCAAGTCTTGCGTGGCCTTATACCTCTGTTCGCGTCTGGTCCAGAGATATAACAACATGCATGTAAATGTGGTTTTTATATAGAGCCTTGTCTATACGTGACTCAAGTGGAAAAGCTATGAGATTGGAACCTAGCTAAAGAACATTTTATAGTATCCAATGGCAATGTTACCTAGAAAAAGAACATGGCAAACATTAATTCAAGATGTAATGTAACGTGAAAGCTACATGATAATTCAGTTGGCTGCATCAAAATAGGGAAGTTGTACTCTAGCAGATTAGCCATAGAAAATTTTATAATATGTAGAATAATCAATTGAGATTTAAAATCGTGCGTTTAGTTTTAACGCAAGTGAGTTATATAGATTGACAGATATCAAAATACAGTGGCAAAAATCATCAGAGTTGCCTATCAGACAAGTTAAAAGATGTACTAGGACAACATGGAACATAAACATCACAGTTCGGTAACAAGCTAAGATTAGATATCTTGCAAAGGGATCAAAACAAGATTTATATTTCTCCTCTGTAACCACCAGAGCCAAAATAATCTTTCCTAGAATTAGATATGGCCACACTCTTCTGGTTCTCAAGTTTTTGACAGTCTCTAATACGATGTCCAAGACCACCACAATACGCACAACCCTTGACACCACTTGCATTAGCAATTGTCTCTGCTTCTTCCATTGGATCATAAATGTTTAGCAATCCTCTGTTTAGCTTCTTGCAACAAGTGTTTCAAATCAAGCAGCGTGGTTTCGCTTTGGTTCTTGTTTATAAATGTCGTTGCTATCCCAGTCTTACCACACCGACCTGTTCGTCCTATCCTATGCACATAGTTCTCAATCTCTGCTGGCATGTCATAGTTTATAACATGCTGTATGTCAGGGAAATCTAGACCCTTTGAAGCAACATCAGTCGCAACCAAGACATCTTTTCTCCCAGATTTAAACGAAGAGATTGCATACTCTCTGTCTTATTGATCTTTGCCTCCACGGATGGCCACTGCTTCTACTCCTTTCAGTAACAAGTACTCGTGAATATCATCAACATCAGATTTGTTCTCACAGAATACTAAAACCGGTGGAGAGGTCTTCTGGAGACACTCGAGGAGGTAAACAACCTTTGCTTCTTGTTTGACGTATTCAACCTCCTGAATCACATCAAGATTTGCAGCTCCAGCTCTTCCTACGTTAACAGTCACAGGTTTCACCAGAGCACTTCTGGCAAAGATTTGAATCTTTGTCGGCATTGTGGCAGAAAACAAAAGCGTTTGACGTTGAGACTTGAAGTGGTCAAAGACTTCCCTTATATCATCTTCGAAACCCAAATCAACCAACCTATCTGCCTCATCTAGTGTCAAGTACCTGCAAGCATCTAAACTCATCTTTTTCTTGGCGAGCATATCCTTTAACCTCCCAGGTGTTGCAACAACGATGTGAACACCTCTCTTCACAACTTCCAACTGAGATCTCATATCAACTCCTCCAATACATAGCAACGACCTCAACTCCGGGTATCCAGCCTCGACCAAAGGAGCCACAGACTGCTGAATCACTTCATAAGTCTGAGTAGCAAGCTCTCTAGAAGGGCAAATAATAAGACCAATGGGACCTTCTCCAGGAACAATAGGCATCATCTTCTCTTCTTGGAGAGCAATCATGATCAAAGGAAGCACGAAAACCAAAGTCTTTCCTGAACCAGTGAAGGCAATCCCAATCATATCTCTCCCAGCCAAAATCACAGGAAGACCTTGAACTTGAATTGGAGTAGGCTGCACTATCCCTTTCTCCTTGAGGGTATCGAGAACAGGTTTAGGAAACTTCATATCTTTAAAGTCCTTGATAGGGGGAGGAACATCATCACCATTAACAATAATATGCCATTGCTTCCTAAGCAAGTCTCTCCGTTTACTAGACAGGTTCCTAATATCTAAAGGAGGTTTCCAACCAGTTAACAGAGGCTCTGTGTAAGTGATACCTTTGGCTAATTCACGAACAGACATAAGCGTCTTCTTATCAGATAAACGCTCCATCATCTCTTTCTCTTGTAAGATGATTCGATCAGTAGCACTAACCTCTGGTACATCTCTCTTGAGCTGAGTTGCTTGAACGAGTAAACTAGGTTTAGCAGAAGCTTTGTGTTGATGTCCAGATCGGTACAATTAGAGAGTTTTAGTTCGGTATTTAGAGTGTCGAAGTTCTCTTTTATATATGAAAAAGTTGGGCTACAATTGGTAACTACGAGCTATAAAACGACGAGAAGGAAACAATTGTCAAGCTGAGAGCTCATCCAATCGATACTGCGAGAACCTGTTCTCTTGTACGAATTCCCTCTCCATTTTCTGTGTCCTCTCGCCGTACGCTGTACGTTCACTATTTATAGATTATTGTGTCGGTTCGTCATCTGAAATGACCAAAATACCCTGTTCGGCCTATTAATCCTTTTGGGCCTTTTCTGGACTGGGCCTATTGTTGAGGTGAAATCCACCCCTAACACTTCGGCGATGTTTTCCTTGTCAGCTTCTAATTCTTCCTCCAATTCCGAAGCTTTTCGCTTCCACTGAAGAAGAATCTTGTCAAATACCATTGCTCTGCGGACCTCCACTGAAACATACTCGACGTAGCTAGGATCTTCTTCCATGATTGTATTTCAAAATCGAATTTGTTCCCGTCTCAGGAGGATCGAAACCTTGCTAGGGTAGAGTACTAGAGAGCCTCAAATATTTTGACTCCGTCTATAATATATGCTATCTTTTGTTTATTGAAACTTTTAATGGGCCTCTTATGTATAAGTCAATGAGTTTCCATATTCACCAAAAAGGAAAAAAAATATTAAGTTTCCAATTTTTTTTTTTTTTTGGTCACCAACATTAAGTTTCCCTATTTTCTTCATTTGTGTAAACAATTCATGTCAACCTTTTTTTTTTTTTTTTTAATACTTGATCTATTGCTAATCATATTATTCAGTGAAAAAAAACTGAATGAAAGTGGAAATTAGAAAAGTATAATAGTGAGTTAGTGACCATGGCAATGTTATCAAAGAAAAAAAAACGAACATGGCAAACATATTTTACATTACATAGTATCAAAAAAAACATCAAGATGTTACGTTCCAGTTTTACCCAATGATGATCTCATTATTTATTCCGAGTTCCTTAAACTGGTGGTGAATCTAACTTTTTTATAGACTATTCATTGTTTTGGATTGTATGTTTATTGTATGAAGTCGAGCGTAAATGCCAAAAGACTTAATTAATAATAAAACTAAATACATACCAACAAAAAAAAAAAAAAAAAAAAAAGANCGAAGCTGCAGAGAAACTTCCAAAAAAAATTTCACTACTTCTTTTCTCGTTCTCGGGAAAAAGGAAAATACTAAATAGGGACTAAATCGTAATTATAGCATTACCCTAATCATTCATGTTAACTTGACTACAACGGCTATAATTAGTTACTAATCACAATAATTAAACCACTAAACACAAACACAAGAATGGAAAAAACAAAATACTCTAGCCCTAATGTAAGTATATATAAGTCAGGAGAAGGCACTTTTTCTCTTCAGTTTCGCTAGTTTCTCTCCTCTCAATAACAATTTCCTTCTTCCTGATCACGTTTTCACTCTCACAACTTTTTGAGTCTTAAAATTTCCTATTCGAGATTCTTTCAGTTCGATCACCATGAGTATGAATCATCTCACGGATTCAGGTAAGGATATGTGGTCGAATTTGTTTTTACTTGTGGATACTGCCGTTATGGTTCAGGAAGAAGAACAACGTCGTCGTCGTGGAGAAGAAGATAGCGAGAAGAGTTTCTTCTACCTTTTCCCGAGGAAGAAAAGATCGTACGTCTTTGGTGAATATGAGATACACACAACAAAACCCTAATGGGACTTCTATGATGTCTTCTTCTTCATCGCTCGATGATCACGAGACGAAAAACACACAAAACCCTAGTTTTTTAGATGCAGAGCTACTACGTGCAAAGAAGGGAAAATCTAAGATTGTCTGTGAAGATTACGACTACCGCCGAGAGAGTGATGAGGCGACGAGACTCTTTGAGAAGAACATGAAGAGATTGGTACGACGAAACTTGGCTGATCTTGATGGGTCGTCCTCATCGTTCCTGAACCTTCGTTGTTATAATTACCCTTCGTTACTCCTCGGTTACAAAACGGCTATGTCTGAGAAGACAGAGGCGAACGACCCTAGTTACGAACCATGCCTAAAGGAGAACACAACAAGCCGCAAGAGGCGTGCCGTGAAACAGAAGAAGAGTGGTAACTTCAAGAAAGCAAAGGTTGTTTCTTTCCCAACGAGGACGGATACAGAGGCACCGGAGTGGATTTTTCAGGTGATGAGAAGAATGAGAGCTGATGTCGCAAACCCTTTGCTGATCTTTGAGAGGTGTCTAACACCGACTGATGTGAAATCAGCCCAGAGCCGTCTCTTAGTGCCATTCCAGCAGCTAATCAGAAACGAATTCTTGACGCCAGGGGAGTCTCGAGCCATAGATGAGACTATCGGTGTGGGAACGATTCTTGTGAACCAAAGATGTGAAAAGTGGGGTTTGCGTTTTAAGCTATGGCCGATGGAGAAGGAAACTGGACATGGAACCTTAAATTACGCTTTGAACTGGGGCTGGAACGATGTCGTCAAGGGTAACAACTTAAAAGCCAAGGACAAGATCAGTCTTTGGACTTTCAGGTGCCGTGGAGTACTCTGCTTTGCTCTTGAGACATGCTAAGCTTCTTTCTTAATTTTGGTGTCTGATAATGTTTGATTTGTCTCTTGAATCGATGTAACTTGATTGATCTAGTTTATTTCTTCTGCACAGCCATTGAACTTGAGGTTATGGTCTAGTAATAACTTCTAGGAAGTGTTAATTAGCTAGCTACATTAAGGGGGTTTTATTATGGTTTTGTTCCTCTCTTCTATTATTAGTAGTAACTTGTCTATCACGGGGTGTTGTTTCAGATCTTTTCTCTCTTTTGAATTGAACATTTTGTCATAAATATGGTTTCTTGTTTTGTCTACTTTAGTTATTAATGCACTGTTAAATACCTTTGTGATGGAAATGATCCAATCCTCCAAAATGTTGACACAATATACAGAGCAAAAACAATAAGATCATGGCATACAAGTTACCAAACAAACTAACAACAATTAAAGTGTGTCCTTATAAGAATCCTGAGCTATCCCTCACTCAGATTATCACATGAAAGTTTCTACTTTTTATAAAATAAAGTGACTTCCTCTCCTTCGGGTTTACTCTGCGCCATCACGCTTCGATGCTGCCTCCTTGATCTCATCTCCTGCTTCGTCCTAATGACTAGAAAGAAACAATCATGTCAATTTACAGAACAAAGAAGCTCTTGATAACTATATGATCACCATCTAAAGATCCCAAGTTGAAGTTGGTTTAAAGTGAACAATGATCAATGTATAGTGTGTTGATGCTTACTGTCATATCTGAAGTCCAGAGAGTGAGATTGTCTCAAGGAAGCTGCATAATCAGAGTACTGTCCTTGTATGATTCCGCACTCAATGTATCCAACTCAGCAATTGCATCATCAAATGCCTGCAGAAACCCAAGAGAGCTCATTCAGTATGATTATAGTTAACAACTTCACATGATGTAAAAAGTGAAATCCGCTGTCCACAAACCTGCTTTGCGAGGCTGCAAGCACGATCAGGTGAGTTCAGCATTTCATAGTTAAACACTGAGAAGTTGATGGCAAGACCAAGCCTTATTGGGTGAGTGGGTGGGAGCTAACTCAGCAGTGGCAATGTCCTGGATTATATTACAGAGAATATAACAATAAGAACAAAATCAATTCTATATAGCCACACAAGACATAACATTCAAATATGTTGTAATGAAGTAAAGAATCACTTACGGAAGCATACTTGTAAGCAACCAAAGTGCTTTCAGCAGCATTAAACTCAGAAAGATACCTGTGATAATCTCCCTTCATTTTCAGGTAAAAACACTTTGGATTCAGCTGGTGAAGCAATGGGATAAGATGAGCTTCAAGAACATTAATCAAAATCCCATCACAGATTTTGCTTAGCTTGGTTTCAATCTATCTTGTAAATGAGGAGGTTACTAGACAAGTTCCTAATATCTAAAGGAGGTTTCCAACCAGTTAACAGAGGCTCTGTATAAGTGATACCTTTGGCTAATTCATGGACAGACATAAGCGTCTTCTTATCAGATAAACGCTCCATCATCTCTTTCTCTTCTAAGATGATTTGATCAGTAACTAACCTCTG
Source organism: Camelina sativa (assembly GCF_000633955.1). Lineage (NCBI taxonomy): Eukaryota > Viridiplantae > Streptophyta > Magnoliopsida > Brassicales > Brassicaceae > Camelina > Camelina sativa. The sequence continues at coordinate 11,338,707 of NC_025702.1, read as the reverse complement.
GTACATCTCGCTTAAGCTGAGTTGCTTGAACGAGTAAACTAGGTTTAGCAGAAGCTTCAGCGAGGTTTTCCTTGTCAGCTTCTTCGTCCTCCTTCAATTCAGAAGCTTCTCGCTTCCGCTGAAGACGAAATTTGTTCGTTACCATCGCTCTGCGGTCCACCACTGAAACAAACTCAACGTTACTAGGATCTTCTTCCATACTTGATGATTTTAGAATCGAATTCAGAAACTTCTTATTCTTCTATTCCCTTCTCAGGAGAATCGAAACCCCCTAGCTAGTACGTAAATCAACAACTTTTGCACATCCCTCGAACTTATAATACATCCCTTTATAATAAGTTTTTTTTTTTTTTTTTTTTGTTGACATCACATTAAGTAATATAAGTGAGATTTTTATTTTTTTTCCTTTTGTGTATAGTACTCTATGCAATTCATCTCAACTTTTTTTTTTAAAATATATATTGGTAATCATATCATTTAGTAAAAAAAAAGGAAAAAGATGTTCAGCTACACGAAGTATAGCCCAATACATTGCCACACATCACGATCATTTTATTCCGGTACACTGTTTGTCAGGATCCGGCGTTGACCTGACTGGCTTTGACCAATGTTGACCAACACAATTTTTAAAATTTTTATTATTATAGTATTAAAAAAAAAGAATAAAACTGTTTTATAGAATAATTTATGGCCTTTTATTAATTAACAAAATATCTATATTCATTATAAAGATATGTTTTACATTTGTTAATGCAATCAATCTTGTAATAGTTTTTTTTTCAATTGTAAAACTTAACTTTAAATAAATTAAAAATCATTAATATATTTTTCAGATATTAAAACTTTTATTTTACCACATATCCTACTATACTAATTGAGAAGTACAAATTTGAAACTAACCTTATAATTTGTGCTGCATATGTTGTGATTTGAATTTTTAAAAACGAAGATATATTACTCAATCTATGAAGAAAACAATGTGTGTTTTAATGTTCCATACTTCCATATCGGTGGATTAGTAAAACTAAATTTATGTGGTTGAGAAAATTAATAAATTTTGTTTTCTCACAATTACAATATTATAATGATGCAAATACAGCAAACAAACAATATAAAACTGTGTAATGTACATCAAACACATTAATATGCTATAATATTCTAATGTAATTAGTATTCAGAAAGATATATGTTGATTTACCAAATAATTGCAATATTAAGTAAATACTGTCCATATTTTATTTATTATAACATGAATTTTCCGGTTTTAATTTAAGTTTCAATATCTTAAAAACTGTTAAAGATTTATTTTCAGTTTTATTTAAGTTTTGAACTTAAAATAAAAACTAACTATTATAAGATTGAATGCATTAAATATATATAATATATCTTTATATTGGATATAGATATGTTTTTTTAACCATAAATGATTAACCAAAATTTTTTTAATACTTTTGTTTCTAATACTAAAAAAAAAAAAGTTTTGCTGGTCAACACTGGACATATCTAGTCAACGCCAGATTCTGATAAACAGTGTACCATAATAAAAATGATTGTGATGTTGAGCACATGTCATCATATAGTTGATACATGTTGTCATGCAATACATTTATTTCGTGTAGTTAGCTATACATTTTTAAAGTTGGTATGTATGGTCATGTATTCAGCTATACTTGGTTATATTTGGTGTAGTTCACTATCTTTTTTCCAAAAAAAAATATATGAGAGTGGAAATTAGAAAAGTATATATAATAGTGATCAAACATGGCAATGTTACGAAAAAAAAAAGGAAGAACATACTGTATATATATGGTAAACATATTATATGTAGTAGTATCCAAAAAAAAATCAAGATGTAAAACGTTCCCAATTTTAACCCTAATATATCCCTACTATTAATCCTAAAACATTTTAACTAAGTAACCTTTGTTTTGTGAGAAATTACAATAAAATGCCATTGGAGTTATGACCATTTTAATATTTTTTAGAAAGGACAAAAACGTTATTTATCTCTCACAAAAACAGATAAACACGCGGGTCATATAAACCCGGTAATCTAACCCGGTTTTATGTTATAATCTCAGTCGTTCATTGCCTATTTCTTTTAAATCCTGACCGTATATTTTGAGATCTTTTTAATCTTAGCCGTCCATTACTCTGTCAATATTAAAAATAAGAAACAAAACCCTAACCCGAAACTTCTTTTTCTCTGTCGCCTCTCTCTCTTTTAGCAGAAGAGTGGACGATGATGTTTTGGGATTGAGCTTCACCAAGGAGAAAGCAAAGGCAGCAAAGCAGTACGTAAAGATATCGACACTCTCTCTTTCTTTTTTTCTCCCTAATTGCTTCTTATTCTATTGTACGTCCGCTAATAGATATGTAAGATCTATTTTGATTTCAAGTCATTGTTTGGGCAAAATTAGATCTTTTGAGCTTGATTCTCTCTCAATTTTAAAGGATTGTATGTTTTGATTTTGAAACGATTAGGATGAATATGATTTGTGATATTGTCGGTTGTTTCATTGGATGTAGTTTTTTATGATGATGATAAAGGAGATTTCTTGATATTTTGATCTGGAGCTTGGGAAAATCAAGACTAAATGTTTTGCTGCAAGAGAGTGTAATGGTGGACGACATGAATGGCACAACAGGTGAGTTATAAGTCTGTATCTTCTGCATATAAATCTGTAAACACTCTCCGATATTAGGAACCATAAGCAAAGGTCCGGCTCTGTCACTTTTTTTTTCTTTTTCTAAAGTGAATAATTGGATCTAAAACTAAATGTATTTGGATTTCTCAGGGAGCCATTGAGCCAGTTCAACGTTGGGGACTGATTGAGTGAAGCAACAACGGTAAATAATCGACTTATGGAACTTTCATGTGAAAGCTAATTTCTTCCACGGATCAAGGGAGTTTGTGTTAAATGCATTTTTAGAATTCCGTATTTTGTAGTTGGGGCACATGTATATGTCATATGTTGTGACATTTTGATTTATCTATAAGTTGCAGAGAGAATGTTGTGGCTGGTGATTTTACTGCTGATATGGGTATTGTTTTCTTTTCTAATTGTCTGAACTTTTCCCATGTTTATTGATTGAATTTTAAAACAATTTCTAAATTCTGTTTGTGTTATGGATGAGTAATTCTGATTAAATTTTTGACATAGATACTAGCAACTGAGTTTTTCAGCTTTTAGTTATCCAATTCTGAAAATTTCTATGACCCTTCTCACTCGATCTAATATGATCAATGATTTTTTGCAGAATCAAATTGTTTATGTTTATCTTTACGATCCTTTTGCTTTCTTAAATTTGCAGGTCCCAGATTTCTTCATCTCCTTCTGTGAGAAACTGAATAAATCTTCCCCTACGAAGTGTTTGGCTAAGACACCAAAGAAAAATAACAAATCACTATGGTAAGAGATCTTTTATTTTTTGTATTATCCATTTTATATAAGACTGAGATCTTGGGTATGGTTCTGAAGCACTGTTTTTTCATGCTAAAGATCCCACAGTTATTGGATAGAGGACTTTCATAGGACATGGAAAATGGCGTTGTAAGCATTAACTGGAACAGAAAAAAAAATAGAGAGAAACAGAGAAAAACTGTGTTGTGTATATAAGTTAATATCGAGACAAACTGTGTTGTGTATATATGGTATATGATAATATAATCGGTGGGAAGCTGAAGCTATTTTGGGTGTGAAAGCATGTGAAATAAAGAAGAGAATAAACATAAGAAACATGAAGAACAAGCTCTTCAAGGTACTGATCATGAACTCATAAAAGGTAAGACACCACTGCTTCATTCTCATAAACATGACTTATGTATAATATTATCCATTTGAAGTACATCCTCCTGAAAATCTGTTTGTGTTTAAGCTTATAACTTAAAAGAATTTTAAAAACGGTTCAATGAACCTTTGTTTTCTTATATAAGCCTTTTTAGGTTTTCAAGGGTAAACTAATGAAAGTGTTACAGTTGGTCGAGTGTTTAGAGTGGAAGACTCATAATAAGATTGACAAGAAACCAAGAGTGAGTTTTCAGCTTTTTGTTATTTAATATGTGTTTTCGGTGATCCTTTCAATGATTCATATTTTATAATCTTCACTTTGATGTATTGTTCTCACTCATTTCAGCTTGTGCTGTGTAAAATGAATGCAGGTCAAGTCATTGTACATGAAAGAGATTTTGAAGAGATTTAACACAACATCTAAAGAAATTCTTCAAACATCACGGGAAAACTATACGAGTTTGTGCACTACGCATACATAGAGGACAAGCGTCATAAGAGCCATGGGTTGCAACAAAAGATGTGTGATCGGTGGTATGCTTCATTTGAGTAATCATTTATTTGTATATTCTCTTTCATCAGATTTTTTTTCTTTGTATTCTTTTTCTAACTAACAGTATCAAGAATCAAGGTTTTGATGGAATATGTTTCTAATCTGAATCAGTACATCATTTGTTTCTATTAAGATCTTAGTTGTTGGATAAGTTGAGATTTGTTTAATTGCAGCACACTAATGGAATTTTAGAGGATTGGTGGTAGATAACATCTCTACTATGTGTTTCTCTTTCACCACAGAAGGTTAAACAAATTAATGTGGTAAAAAACAAACCATATTAATTAGTACTAATCTGATACAACAAAGCAACCTTGCACTATTATTAGTTTATTACCACTGGGGAGGACAATTTATAACCAGAAAGTTTACTTTTTTTTAACGCTAATTGAAAAAGGAAGAAAATTTTTAGAAAACCAAACTATATTTTTATAATAATATGTCGTACATGGATAAAGTTTAGTGGTCTGTTAGCTTTGCTCTTTTTCTTTTTTTTGCCAACCTGTTATCTTTGTTCATAAGTAACTATTATTAAAAGAAAAAAAATAGCTAGATATATGAAGTATACGAGAAAATATGGTCAAACATATCAAGTATACTATTGTATCTTCAACTACACGAAATATATGTATTTTATGGCCACATGCATGAACTATACGACATTATGTGGTCAACACCATAAACATATAATTCGGTACACCGATTAACTGACTCTAGCGAAGACCGATGTTGAGTCCGGCGTTGACAAAAAAAAATGTATCAATTTTTTTTTCTGTTAAAATTCAAAAATAATAAATATTATATATAAACATTTTTGTTTTTTCATGATTAAGAAACATATTCAATTCAAGATATCTATATATATATATATAAATCTTTGATAATCAGATTATTTAAATACTACAAAATCAATAAAATCAAATTCAACTACTTTCATTAGAAAAATAATAGTAGATAAAATCAAAGAAAATCAATAAAATTAAATTCAACTACTTGCATGGTAAATGTTGTATAAAATTTTAGATACTTTTACTATATAATTTTAGATACTTTTACTATATAATTTTATATACTTTAATGTTATAAAATAATTTTAGCAAAACAATATATTTGATTTGAGGGTATGTTTGCAAAAGGGTATAGAATAAGAGTATTTTTGCAAATTCCTTTATATTACATCTTGAAAATAATTATCAATGATTTTTTTTTACTATTAGTTTAGCTTTAAAAATAAAAATTAACTAATTATAAGAATGAATACATTAGAGATATAGAAAAATATTAGGATATTGAATTGAATATGTTTTTTAATTATGAATAACCATTAATGATTTAATTTAATTGCTTTTAAAGAAACAAAATTTAGAATACAAAAAAAAATGTATTCTAAAAAAATGTATTCTAATTTTTTTGTTTTTAAAAAAAATTATATTAAATCATTAATGGTTTTTTATAATTAAAAATATATTCAATTCAATATCCTAATATTATTTTTTCTAATGAAAGTATTTGAATTTGATTTTATTGATTTTGTAGTATTTAAACAATCTGATTATCAAAGATTTATATATATATATATATCTTGAAAATAATTATTAATGATTTTTATTTAATCATTTATTTAGCTTCAAAAATAAAACTAACTAATTATAAGAATGAATACATTAAAGATATATTGAATTGAATATGTTTCTTAATCATGATAAACCAAAAATGTTTATATATAATATTTCTTATTTTGATTTTTAATAGAAAAAAAAAATGTTGATACATTTTTTTTTTGGTCAACGCCGGAGTCAACGTCGGTCTTCGCCGGAATCAGTCAACCGGTGTACCGGATTGTATGTTTATGGTGTTGACCACATAACGTCATATAGTTCATACATGTGACCATGTAATACATATACTTCGTGTAGTTGAAGATAATATACTTGGTATGTATGACCATGTTTTAGCTAGCCATCTTTTTTCCTTATTAAAACTAATTTAATTAATGAGATTCTCACTAATTAAGATTGGGGAATTTTCAAAAGATAAATATTTAGGTTCATCTGTAGGGGTATATCTTTCTATTCACCTCATTCTTTTCAATAAGAATCTTCTAAATAATAATTTATTTAAAAAATAAATCAAAATTGAATTAAAAAGCAAAACAAATTATTTATAATTTTAATTAAAAACGTTAAATATTTTTTTGTTTTAGACTTTACAACTAAAAGAGGATATATATCGGTATGAGTTTATAAATGAGAATTAGGGTTTAGATTTTATAATTAGAACGAAATTATGTGTCGGTTTAGGTTTAAAAATGAGGTGATTAGGATTTAGATTTTACAATAAAACTAAATTATATGTCGGCATGCCATTGCAAATGTGGTGGTTAGGGTTTATAATTTACAATTATAACGAAATTACATGTCAGTTTGGGTTTAAAAATGAGGTGGTTAGGGGTTAGATTGTCAATTATAACAAAATTTTATGTCGGTTTGGGTTTACAAATGAGGTGGTTAGAGTTTAGATTTTATAATTAAACCAAAATTATATATTGGTTGGATTTACAAATGAGGTGGTTAGGGTTGAGATTTTACAATTTTAACGAAATTATATATCGGTTTGAGTTTACAAACTTTTTTTTATTAATCAAAGATTCAAAAAACAATACATAATTTCAACTGAAATCGAATCAAAAGACAGACTGAAATTTTTTAATCATAAGATTATATATAATTTTTTTAAAAAAAATCTTAATATCATCGAAAATATATTAATGTTTATGCACATAATTTCATATCTGAACATGTAAACTAAATTATGATTAAAAGTCAAGTCTATTTATGGTATTACAATGAGAAATGTCAAGAAAGTGAGACAGAACTGGGTAATTCGTATAATGGAAAACATTGTAATTAAATTGTTTTTTTTTTATAAAGGTTGACTATGTGACATGTAAAGAACTATTTTGAGATGAGTATTTTGAGAATATGGGGTGTTTTTGAAAATATTTTGAGAGTTTTTAAGAATTATAATTTCTACTAACTATATAAATTAAACATTTAAATGGAGAATACATTTATTTTGTTTAAATTTCTTAGCCAAAATTTATTAAGAAAATTATTATATGGGTAATTATTTAAAAGAGAATGGTTTATGGAACATAAAATTTTTAACGGGATGAGATGGGATAGGACTGGAATAGACAAGATTTAACACCCCATAAAAAATTATTTTAACATTTTCAACAGACATGGGCTGTGCATGATGATTATGGATGGATTGCAAATTTTTTTATGTTTTAGAGGTGAAGAAGATGATGATCATGTTTATTTTCGATACATGTTGCGGTATTTTACATATACACTAAAATATTGACAAAACACTATCAAAGAGTGGCCAACTAATTTTTATGGAAAATTTTAATATTATATAATTAAATTTTACAATCTAAAAGGGTTTATTATTTGACTGAATATATGTTTTATCAGTGTTTTGAAGTAATTTAATTGACTAATTTATGTACATATAATTTAAGAAAAAATAATTAAATTTTGAGAAAAAGTCCAGTCTAGTTATGGTATTAAGACGAGGAATAGTATGTAAAATGAAACGGGTAATTCAAATAATGAGAACCAATATATCATTTTTTTAAAAGGGACATAAATCTTAGATAAAAGTAAGAAATTTAAAAATATAAGTAGATAAATTCAAAACTCAAGTTTTCACTAATTTTGATACAGATTGACTATGCGACATGTAACTAACCATTTTGGAATAGTCAGTTTTAAAATTTTGGTATTTTTGAAAACAATTATATAATTTTTGAAAATTATAATTTTTTTGATAATTTCATCTAACTAAATAAAAAAAATATTCAGCGAAGAACTCTGGTATCCCATCTTTATTTTTATCCAATCTCTTTTAGTAAACATTGTGTAACGAGTAATAATTTAAAAGAGAACGAACATAAGATGAAAAATCATGATGGATACGGGGCGAGAAAAGACAAGAAGGGATGAGACGAGACGAGAGATGAGACGAGAGATGAGACGAGAGATGATGAGTTGGGATGTGAGGGGATAGAACGAGACGTGTTTCATGTTCCAAAGTAAATACGTCTACATTTTTTTTTTAATTACATGAGAATAATGCACCTATACTACAACACTTGAATTAATAAAATTCTTAGTCGATTTACGAATTTAAAATTTATATGAAAATATTTTGTCCCGTGCTACAGCATGGATTACTATCTAGTAATCTCATTATTTATGTTGTGCATTCAGCAGCGGATGATTATATAACACAAATTTGTTATCCGCCTCCTCTTTAGCTCGATATCAATGTTACTATCAGAGTCCGCGCTCAACTTTCTAGGGCAACAAGCCAAAAAAAAAAAAACTAATTGCAGCTCATGAGGGTCGAACCTGTGAAGTGGTGCCAATATTAGTACAACTAAGTCACTGGCCTAAGGAAAACTTTCATAGAAAATGTCCGAAATTTTCTATTTATTATGTACGGCCGCAAGCCAATGCTTGGCTTGCTTGGCCTCTTGGCCGGCTCTGGTTACTAATTACTATCATGCATGCTCCTGGTTATACTTTTGAATCCTTAAGATCATTGGGACAATGAAAGAAGTTAAAGGTAAAAAAAACGAAGAAGTTAAGGGTCTTGAACTAGAAAAACGAATATGGATCACGTCATCAAACCTTAACTTTTAAGTTGATTAAGCAATAACTTAAAAGTTATAAGGCATCTTGTTAATGTGTTAAATATGATTATGAACATGTGTAAAATAAAGAACAATATACACAATACACATTTTTATCCACCCAAAAAAAAATGAAGTCACTTTCATCACAAGAATGAAACGAAAAAGAAGAAGATGATCAAATCGTCAAAGTGCTTGTAGTTTTGAATTTATACATCAAGCAAAAACTTCCGTTTGATTTCCTTAAGGTTATGCTCGTGGTTAGTATTATTGGTTATACATACTGTATGTGCTTAATTTCTTAAAGCGATGTGAAAAATACATATGGACGGATATAAGTCTAGATTAATTAACGTTCAACCGTACCCTATCCTTTTTAAAAAGAAATATATCCTTTAAAAAAATAAAAAAAATTTGGTTGGTGTACGGGAATTAATGAAAATTATGATGATACCTGTCTTTATTTTATTTACTTTTTTTGGGCAAAAATGATACATATCATAATATGTAATAGAGTGTGATTATCAATGAAGAAAAGTATTCATGTCTCTTACTTTATATATAAATTTTATTTCTAGGAAGCCTCTTCATAGCAAAAATTCAAGTTTTGAAATAACATTTTGAAACAATACCTTACTCTATAAATTGACATTGTACTTTTTTTTTTTTTTAAAAGAATTTTTAGTTCTGTTGATCTTCGTTATTCTCAATATGCAAGTTCAATTGCATATCTTTTGGCTCATACTATATAGTATATATCATTCATTGATTTGCGTTGTTGACAAAAAGAAAAAGAAAGAAAAGAAACGATTGACACATATTCACAGTATCACGTACCCATATATATCATAGAGACGACAAAAATACGTGAGGACAAGATAGGTCATGCGAGCAACTAAGGGCAAACAAACAACTATATACATATACATACATATATATATGTATTTTATAATATTTGTGAATTGGGATATATATTTTCCATGTCGATAAGAATTGATTCATGATTTAGTATGGTCTCCATTCAGTATTCTCTCATTTGAAGTGCCATGCACAAGGATGATATATACACATGGCAGACCTATGTGAGAAGAATGCATTTTATTACTTCACAGTTTACCTAGAGTACCAATTAGTAGGCTCAATAAATTTAGAGTCCATGTGCCAAACAAAAAGAAAACAAAAAACAAAAATAGGCCCTCAAATATTGGTTAATTTTTTTCTGGTGCTGCTCAACTCAAATGCTCCACATGATCACCCCATGAATTGATGAACCGTCCTTGGGACGTGTATAACTATTTAGGTTAAATCCTTAAAATATCTAATCATGTTGAATATTTTTATTTCAAATAGTATATTAAGGAATGATTATTTGGTAATTATATGTTTTGATGCAGGGTGGATTACTAAGAAATACATATCTCATTTTTTAATTATTAAGTCATTTTTATTTTTTAGGACTAAGGTATAGTACGGATTGAGGATTTCAAGATTTTGTTTTTAATATATTTTCAACATTATTAAATGGATTAAAGAATACTAGTATTAGCTCCGTACTTCGTACGGAAAAAAGGTTAGACATAAGAATCAAATTGCATTTTTAATCTAACAAAAAAATAAAAATGTTGAGACGATTTGTGAGAAAGTGATATGCAATTAAGGTATACTTTAAACCACGACTACATACAAAGAACATTTTTTGTCTTTTGTCAAACACATACAAAGAACATAGGGATGAAATAAAGTGAGCTTAGAGAGAGAAAGTGACTGGTCGAAATGGAAGGGGCGAAGAAGTAAGCTCCACAAAGCTTCAATGACAATATTTCTGAATTTCATGGAACTTAAATAAAACACCTAAGTAATCACAACATTGATATAATGATGTTGATACATGTAACAATTGATAATAAATAATAATAATATAAATAACTATGACTAGTAGTCTCATACCCACTAGCCACCTAACCACAATCACAAACAACAGCGGAATAACAATACCAATTAAACAACCAACTAAACCAATAATCCAATATTAATCCATAATAGAATAACCAACAACCAATCCTAACCATTTCAATGTCAAACAACAGGAAACCAAGGAACCGGCAACCTCATAAGTTCTAAAGACCCAACTCTAGCAACCTAGCAACGCCAGACAACAATCAATCGAGTCCCTAGAACATCTTCCTCTTCATTGCCTTGATTCCACGATCACACTTTGCCTTTACCTGCACCACAAACACAAATTGAGATGCATGAGTATTTGATAAATACTCAGTGAGGCAATCTTCCCATCTATTGGGCTATACACATAAGCAATAAAATCTCTCATGCCACAAACAACAACAATAAAACAAACCAGGAACATGAACAAGTGACCCGACACAATCCGGTTACTGTCATAAGAGTGTCGACCGACACTGGATATATGGTGTCGACCAACACCACTTGGGTGTCGACCGACACCTGCTCGACACCCCCGAAACCCTAACGGTGTCGATCGACACCTCCACATGGTGTCGATCGACACCTCCACATGGTGTCGACCGACACTCGCTAAGTTCTCGAGCCGTCCTCGCGTTGGTGTCGACCGACACCACTATCGAGCAGTGATTTCCTTCGAACAGAACCTCTGAATTTCGCCTCCAAACTTCTCCTCTTCGTCCCACACAATCCCAGGAATGAATCCAAGCCTCAGGAGCTACGCAAAACTCACAAACAACCAAAAACAAACAACCAAACAATACACAATATCACATAAACAGAGATCTTAGCTTAGATAAGCCATGGTCATGCACTTACCTTAGCCAACAAAGAGATCTAAGCCCAAAGGACGAAGCTACCACCACAGAAACCTTCCCACCACGTTCCTAGCCTTGGATCTTCACTCTCACAGCAAGATCTCTCCAAAAATGCCTTCAAATCTCACAAACTCTCACAAGAACTCTTTGAAACTGTTTTCTCCTCTTTCTCTCTCAAAAACAACAAACGGCGACCAAGACAAAAATAAAACACGACTTAGGTCGTTTTCCCACTTAAATATTTCGGTTCAATGGTTTTTCCTAAACCAAACCGGCCCAAATCGATAATCAAAATCAATCTGGTCGAACCAGAAATAAGTGGTGTCGACCGACACCACATGAGTGTCGGTCAACACCCACCCCCAAAATGCAGAATTTTGATTCGCGGGCGTTACAACAATATAGAAAAAATACAAAGATTCATCATGATTATGTGGTATTATCTGCTGGATCCACTGCAAAAGCCAATAAAAAGAAACGTTTAAAAAAAGAGAATGGACAATTACTGCAAGTGTGAAATAAGATTTTAAAAGTAAATGAACGGGTCTTTACATGCCAAAAAAATAAATTGACCCTTACTACTAAGATAAAATTTTCTGTGCTTGCAAAATAAAAAAAACCAAGATAAGTGAATATGAGTTTACCAATTTCTGTTCTAGTTGTCATAGTTGGGGAACTGCTAACTTCCATAACCTATACTTAGAGATGGAATCAAGGGGTTAATAACCTAACTGATGTTTGAGATAACGGTTGAATAACAATGATGAATTCAAAACATATGCAAGAAATACCTTGCAGATTTATAAATATTTATTTGAAAACAATTTTTGTCGTTGTCTTAGCACGTTTATCCACTTCGTCGACAGTGAGAATCTTCAAACTTCGTCGACTTTTAACTCTTTTTTCCTGGACATGGATAATAACATGTTAAACATTTATTAGTTAAGATAATCAATCAGCTTTGACCCATAATTGAAAAACAGAAATACGAGATAATCAATGAAAGAGGAGATAGTAAACTGACAAAAAAAATAGTAAAATTGATTCTTCCGAATGAAGAAAGTACGAATAGTCAATGTGAAAGGATGAGAAGACCATCAAACGATTTTATAAATACAGATAGTAGAGATTTTGGCGGAGAAGAAGTGGAAGAGGTGGAGATCGTGGGTGATGATAGAGAAAAAGGTTTAAAGATTTTTTTTTTAAAATAATAATAATTGAAAATAATAATTTACCCTTCAACAAAATCTGTTTTAAGGAAAAAGCAGATGTATAATTGTTTTTTTTTCTCGCTCCACCATCACTATTTGTTTTCTATTTTTTTTTTTTAAATTAATTTGTTTTTGCTGACTTGTTACATTTTTATTGGTATGGTGAATTGTGCTTATAAGATAAAAGATATACTGGTTACTTGATAGTTGGTACAGTAGATATTTATCAGAACACCCGACAATTCGAAATGATTAGGTTCTATTAAAAAAATATCAGATTGAGCAAAGAAATGTTGCGAATTATGGAATTTTGCCTCCATCAATTGGTATGAGAGTCAAAAAAAAAAAAAAAAAAAAAAAANTTGGCTAATGTGCATGGTTTTATAATTTGATTGAAACACCGACTAGAAGTAGTAGTTACTAGTTATTCCATTCTCTTAAAGATGTTAGATTTTTTCTAGTTTTATAAATTATCCTTTAATAATTTTTTTTATATACAAATTAGTAATCTTTAATCTCGACAAGATTTTTCACTCACTAGTGAAAGATTTATAAATACTGTACTTGGTTCATTCGAAAGGCATGAATCAGCATTGACCTTAGCAAGTACAGTAGATCTTTATAAATTAATAACCTCTATAAATTAATAAATTTCTCCGATCCCAAGTTGAAACTAGTATAATTTTGGACACTATTCGATAATATAATAAAATAATAAATTTTTTAAAAATACTTTGTAAATATATGGTCCCGTCAATAATATATAATTATCCAAATATATGTATATATAGACACATTAATTTTTATTAGAGTTCATTTTTGATATTTTTACTGTATAATTGTTATTTTCATTGTAATTGATTTTATAAAAATATTAGTTATAACCATTAAATCTTATTTTTAATGTTTTTTACCAAATTAGGAAAGTTTCTCTATAAATTAATAATTATTAATTTATCGAAAAATTAAAACTTCTATAAATTAATAGATTTTCCTGCTCCTAATATTATTAATTTATAGAAGTTTTACTGTATATATGAAGGCCACGGAGGTTTATCGTTTGTTGTATTTTAAGCATGCAACAAGTTTTCCGAAATTAAGATTGTCTATCTTATTTCTTTATTTTTTAGGACTTGACGAATGACGACATATATTTTTAATTGCAAATATAATCTAACAGAACACGATTTTAATGTAAACACATGAGCATGCGTATCACTTTTTGTTTTTGTGCTTGTATTTTCTATCACCCACATTTTGGGCCACATTCATAAGTAAACATGAATATTCGTCTCATTAAATTGATATACAGTATCTTCGTATTTGTGAAAAGGTAGTTCCAGCTATACACAATATATTATATTATATCTTATTATATAAAGTATGGTTTCAAAAGTTACTAATTCATCAGATCGTGACACATGTCAATTTCAAAAATTACTAACTCATCAGATCGTGACAAATGTCAATTTTACACAAATTTTTAATTTTAAAAGAAGAAAATCTTACTAACTCACCATATCGTGACACATGTCAATTTCAAAAGTTACTAACTCACCAGATCGTGACACGTGTCAATTTTACAAAAATTTCTAATTTTAAAATAAAAATCTTTTAAAAAATCAAGAAATAAAAAAATTACTAATCATAAAATCTTATTATAAAAAGTTGGGTTTTCAAAATTAGTCATTAACAAAATCATCACATGTGTCAAGTATACTAATGAGATGTTGACATGTGTCAAAAATTATTATTTTTTCAAAACATCTAATTAGGATAATAGCATTAAATCTACATAAATTTACATATTTATATCTAAAACTAAATTTCCTAAATCAAAAAGAAAAATTAACAAACTAATATATCTTTCATTGTATGCTAATTATATTATACATGTTTTCTTAATTAGATTTTGACATGTATAAACAAAAAAATAATTCATTAAACATGTACATTATTATTAATCAATAAATAGGGAATAACAAATCTAAAAAGAATAACATAAGTTATGTCAAAAGAATTGTTATTTTTGAAAAGTAAAAGGACAGTTAATTAAGAAAATAACATTATATCTACCTAAATTTACATGTTTAGAAAGCTTTGACCTTTGATTTTTTCATGATATATTTTTGTTTATCTATCGTGGGTCTTTTATTCGTGCAGGTTCTTCAATGGAAGCTATCATATGCAATGAAATAGAATCAAAGAAATCGAGGATGGAGATACTGATAGATGTTCCAAAAGTGATTCTACAGTTAGTAACATTATAAGTTTCGAAGATTAATCGATGGTTGATGTTTCTGGTCAAAATATATAGTTTTCTCTTCTGGATAATGTCAATGATTCCGGTACTGAAACAAAAGCTACTTGATCAAGTAATTGAGAAGCGATTTTGAAATTTGGGAAGTTAGAACTGTAAACCGTTTTAAAATTGTTTTCAAACCGGATTAATGTGGTTTTTTATCGGATTTGGTTCGTAAACCGTTTAAACCCAGGTATATAGAGAAATATATGAGAACTTTTGATTGGATAGAAATAAGTTGAGAACTTATGATTCGAGAATATTTAATAACGAGGTCATAGTTTTAAGTAATTTTGGTACAATGCGATACTTCTGAGGAGTAAACATGTCATCGATTCTTAACGTGATTATGACATATATCTTGTTTTTTATTGTTTCTAAAGTTTTTATTTTGAATTGTTTATAATTTTCAAATTTTTAATTTTATTATGTTATATTAACTTTCTTTCAATTTCTCAATAAAAAACTTTTATTGGATTGATCATAAAATCATTGTACTCGAGTAGATAATTTTCACCAGTTGTTCATCCAAAATATTTTTGGAGTAAAAAAAATTATGGTTAAAAAAATTAGATCACAAAACAATTTTAGTAATTATAAGAACTATAATTATGCCAAAATGAAAGTAAAGCAACATAAAATTTGTTTAATTTGTTTAAAATACATTTTAGGTGGTAATAAAGAGCATACTTTAACAATAAAATAATTTTGGGTGTAATAGCATGTTTTTAATGGTAAAACATACAATAAAATTGTACATGATTATTAATTATATGTTGTTTTGATGAATTCTTTGCATGTAAGATATTTTGTAATAAGTTGTGAAATGTTATTGAAATTTGACAATAATAATATTTGTAATGATGAGTATTTCGCAAAAGTTTGGTGGGGTATAAATTAGCTTTAGATTATTGTAATAATTGTTATAATGTATTTAAAATATAAAAATATAAATAAGTGTATGAAGGTAAATATCTCTAACTAAAATTATTAAACTATTTACTTCAAGAAATATTTTTTGTTTCGATTTTTAAAAAATTGTTTAGGGTTTAGAATTTATTTTCTTCAACAATTTTAAAACTCGCACATCGTGCGGACGCTTATCTAATATATTTATAAATATAAATCTGACATGTTCCAAATCTAAAAAAAAAAATATATATATATATACTTATATAGTTAGAAATCCTTAATAAGATTGTTGAGGAATGCATAAAACTGTCAAAACAATATAAACTTTTCACACTCGAACACGATTTAACTATTAAAGGAATAAAAACCTTATGATTTTTTCTTTAAAACAAATTTGATAAATTAATTGAGATCATCATCTCTGTAGCTCTGTGAATAAACCAGAGTGAATGAATCTTCAATAATAATAATGAGTCATGCAATATGACCAAGTTATCTTAATTTATCTTTTTTATTGTTTTTTTGTATTAAGTAGTTGTATACTATATAGTATTAATCTAAGAAGCTCCATATAAGAAGATTCTGTGGAATTGATTTGTCTCTGAAATTGGGAGCACGAAGCCACGAACTTTTTGTGTGTTCTTCCATCAATGTCTATGTGTGAGAATTTGTGATTCCATCTCTTCTTCGACTTCCAGACGTCAAATTCATAAACAAAGCTTTTGTTTTTCTTCAGTCACAGCTTAAAGTTAAATCTTTTATGTATCAGGTAGGTCCAATTTATAAAATTTTCATGTTTATTAGTTATTGTGATCATACTTGGCTTGATGGGTTTCTTGTTCACATGCTTTTGTTCTGGTAAAGTTCGAAACTTTCTGAGCTCAAATCTATAAATATCCGTGTGTTCTGTTTCTGAGTTGCAAAACTCATTAAATCTCTAGTTATGTTTAAAATCTTGGATTTTGAAATTAATCTCTTCTTCAGCAATGTGATATCATGACAAATAGTAGTAACCGTTGACCATTTGTCTTTTTTATATATTTTATTTTGGTTTGGCTTTGTCTCGAAGGATCTTCATTTCAGTTGTGATGTTTGTGAATCACTTATCTCCAAATGGCTTTGACACAGATTGTTATTGTACTAATTGGGTTCGAGGAAAGAATATAGAGCCTTAGCAGACCATTTGGCATAGAGCTTGGACTAAATGGACTCTTTTTTCAAAAATTCATATCTGGATCACAAGCCGGTGCCTTACAAGGTTCCTAAGAGGGCTATCTCTGATCTTGCGTCTCCTTCTCAGCCGCTGACCATTGCTATAGCTATTAGTGGGAGCAATAAAAGCAAGAATGTAGTTAAGTGGGCACTCAAAAAGTTTGCTTCTGACAAAAATGTCGTTTTCAAGCTGATTCACGTCCATCCAAAGCTTACTTCTCTACCTACACCTTGTAATTAGTTCTAAAGATTTCTTCTCCACCTTATATTTTATATATATATGATGAGCCTGAGCTTGATACCGGTTTCTGTTTCTTTCCTTAGCGGGAAACAGAGTCTCTATCTCCGAGGCACCAGAGGATGTGGCGGCTACTTATAGACAAAAAGTGATGCAAGAGACGAAAGATACTCTTCTTAAACCTTTCAAGAAAATGTGCGAGCGGAAAAAGGTTTGTGTCTTTCTTGGTCTACCTTTTGTCAGATATCTTATAGCTAAAAGACTGATGAGACTCGTTATGAATCTTCTTAAACAAAGGTTGCAGTGGAACTTCAAGTGCTCGAATCAAATAGTGTTGCAGTGGCGATAACCAGAGACGTGAATGATCATTTGATCAGCAACCTTTTCATTGGAAGTTCATCACATGGTAACTTGTCAAAGTATGGCCTAAAACTTTTTATCATTTTACGTTTTTATTATCTGACCGCACAGAGTTTTCTCACTGAAGATATGCGTTTGAAACAATTCCAGGAATCATGATATTACTGCACAGGTATCAGCCTTTGTGTCAAACTTATGCACAGTCTATGTTGTCTCAAAAGGAGTCCATATTCTTTCAAAAGATAAAGTGTCGTCAGACACGGAGAGGCATGAAACTTTAAGGGATTCCGGTAATGAGAGAACTGATTCCTCCAGCTGGTCTTCAGGTTCAGGACCAAACTCAGGTTAAAAGCTTTACCAATCTTTTACCAATGCATTTTGTGATTCATGACTCTTATATTAATATTTCTGCGGGTTTCTTTTGTACTTTTTTTTAGATGTAATGTCAAACGCACTCAAATCTAATCCTCACTCTCTGTCCAAGAAGGGATTGCAAAATCTCCCGACAATAATAAGAGGGGTTTCTGTTCCTATGGAAACTAGTTCTGCTGAGTCCGATGAAACTAAAAGTGCGTCTGAGGAAGTAAGCAAGAGAAATAGCCTTGAAACATCGCGTAGTGTTTCTTGGAATCCTCGTTTTAGAGATTTCGATGAGAGACAAGACGTTGTGAGTTCTATGTCCATGTCTAGCAACCATGAATACGGAAATGTTACTCAAGGTGGAGATTATTTCACAGACGACCAGGTAAACTAAGTCTCCATAAGAGTACTGTTCTTAAACCTCTCGTGAAGTCGAAAGCATTTCGGAATGATATGTGTTTTCAATACTTCAGGAGACGCTCAAAGAAATTACAAAGTTGAGAGCTGAACTTAGACACGCTCAAGAAATGTATGCAGTGGCTCAAGTACAAACCTTGGATGCTTCCCGCAAGGTCCGCTTGAAGAATCTGGAGAAAAATTGGATAACTTGTTGTATTTGATGAATCTTCTTAGCTATTGGTTTGTGTATCTAATGAATCTGCCCCCTTTGTCTTTATGGTTTCAGCTAAATGAGCTTAAGTTTGAAGAGCTAACGCTAATGGAGCAGAAAACGAAAGAGTTAGCAGAAAAAGAAAGACAGACGTTGTTTGAGAAGAAAAGAAGGGAAGAGAGAGAAGCTGCACAAAGAATAGAAGCTGAGATGAAAGCAACCCGTGAAGCCAAAGCTAAGGAGAAACTTGAAGAAAGTTCCCTTGTGGCGGCTCCTAAGCTGCAATACCAAGAGTTCACTTGGGAAGAAATCACCACCGCAACTTCATCATTCTGTGAAGAACTAAAGATTGGAATGGGAGCTTACGGGGATGTTTACAAATGTAATCTGCACCATACAATTGCTGCTGTGAAAGTTTTGCATTCTGCTGAAAGCAGTTATCGAAACAATTCGATCAAGAGGTACTCTACCAAAACTTTTTCTTGGTTTGAAAGTTAAAGAAGCTGATACTTTTTAATTCGCTCGTACGTAGCTCGAAATCTTGAGCAAGATCAGACACCCGCACTTGGTTCTCCTTCTAGGAGCATGTCCTGAACATGGTGCGCTTGTCTATGAGTACATGGAAAATGGTAGCTTGGAAGATAGACTGTTCCAAGTCAAGAATAGTCAACCAATCCCGTGGTTTGTGCGGTTCAGAATCGCTTGGGAAGTCGCATCAGCGCTTGTTTTCCTCCACAAATCAAAACCGACACCAATCATCCACAGAGATCTTAAACCGGCCAACATCTTGCTTGATCACAACTTTGTCAGCAAAGTAGGAGATGTTGGTCTCTCCACAATGATCCAAGTTGACCCATTGTTAACTCAATTCACAATGTACAAACAGACAAGTCCTGTTGGAACGTTATGCTACATCGATCCCGAGTATCAAAGAACAGGAAGGATAACTCCAAAATCAGACGTCTATGCTTTTGGAATGATCATTCTACAGCTTCTTACCGCTCAACCGGCTATGGCACTGACATATACAGTGGAAATAGCCATGGAAAACAACAACGACGACGAGTTAATACAGATTCTTGATCAAAAAGCGGGTAACTGGCCAATCGAAGAAACCCGGCAGTTAGCCGCTTTAGCTCTCTGTTGTACAGAGCTCCGTTCTAAAGACAGGCCTGATCTGAAAGATCAGATTCTTCCAGAATTGGAGAGCTTGAAAAAAGTTGCTGATAAGGCAAAGAACTCGCTCTCCGCTGCGCCGAGTCAACCTCCAAGCCATTTCCTCTGCCCATTACTTAAGGTAAATGACTTGTTCATAACGTCATATGTTGTTTACTTGCGAGAGAAGTCAGGTTAGTTTTAAAGAAGAATGTTGTTATGTTGCAGGATGTGATGAAGGATCCGTGTATTGCGGCTGATGGGTACAGTTATGACCGGCAAGCTATAATGGAGTGGATGGATAACCACAGGACGTCGCCGGTGACTAATTCGCCGTTACAAAATGTGAACCTTTTGCCCAATCACACTCTTTACGCAGCCATCGTTGAATGGAGAAATAGAAATCAGTAAAGGGCTAAAGGCAACACAGTAAAGAACCCGCGCTCCGTTTTGGTGCCTCTCTTTGAAGTTGCGTAGCGTTTTTTCACCTTATAGAAACGGCGAGATGTTCTCACAGGCGTTTTTGTTATTTTGGTGAGGTTTATATGTACATATGGCAGAACAGAAGAACGCATTTGATTACTTTAATTTACAGTTCATACCATATTACCATGTTTATATAGACTACGAATATACAACTATTAACGTTATATCCTTAAAATATATTTAAGGGTTGATTGATAGTAAATACGTATCTAATTCATTTAGATTCAGTTGTAATTATTATCATTTAATATATTTTTCTTATACTACAAACGAGTAGTAATCACTAATCTCGACGAGACTTCACTCCGTATAGTGAAAGATTTAATTTATACTACTTTCTTTTTTTCGACAGCATGATCATCATTGACCTTAGCAAGTATGAAGCCAGGGAGGTTTATTGTTGGTTGCAATAAGCATGCAAGATGTCTTCCCAACATTTAAATTGTCGTCTATATATCTTTCTTTATTTTTTCGCACTTGACGACATTTATTCTTTTCTTTTTGTGCGTGTATTTTTTAAACTATCCATATTCATAAGTAAACATGAGACAGTTGTGAAATAATATGATGTTGTCATATTTAAAATATATAGATGGACATTTCAATTCAGATGCTCTATTGATAGTTTACTCCGATTTACTTAATGATATATATATATATATATATATATATATATTGATAGTTATTACATCATTGAAGTATGGTTATGACGATCTTTCACGGTTGATATAATGATAAGTCATAAGTTCGTGTTGTTTTTAAGAAATTACAATTTTTCTTTCTAGAATTCTTATCATACACACACACAAAGAGAACAACATCTATATATTGTTGAAATTGTATATATATATATATATATATATATATATATATATATATATATATATCGCATCACATCATGATAAGAATTGTGTATCACATCATATATATATTCTCTATATATAAATATATATATATATTTGATGCAATATCTATAACCTATATATATAGATTGTTGAAATTAGAGACATCATAAATATTGCATATTTCCGGCTATGCACTAAAAAAAAATATAATAACAGACATTGACATGTTCCAACTCTCAATAAATAAATATTTCCCCTATTTTAATAAATTTTGTTTTTAATAGTTGTCGTTTTATATTTTCAATACAAATCTTTGGTAAATATTCTAGTTTTATCCCTATTATTTTAATGTGTTAGACCAATAAAAAAATTATAAAATATATTAATAAAGGTTAAAACAAAAAATTTATAGTTTTGTTAATTTGTGTAAGAAAACAACCACAACTAAAAAAGTAAAGAGGAGTTAGCAAATTGTCCGTTCATAAGAATCTAATTGTCGAGGAATGCATAAACTTTCAAATCAATATAAACACAATTTTTCTTTTCTAGAACACGTTTAAAAACTATTAAAGGGATAAAAACCTTATCTTTAAATTTTTTTTGATAAATTACTTGAGACCATCTTCTCTGTAACTCTGTGAATAAACCAAGAGTGAATATTGAATCTTCAATAATAATCATGAGTCATGCAATATGACCAAGTTCTCTTAATTTATCTTTCTTTTTTGTATTAAGTAGTAGTATAATATAAACTATATATTAATTCAGAGAAGCTTTATAAAAAGATTCTGTAGAATGATTGTCTCTGAAATTGGGAGCACGAAGCCACGAACTTTTTGTGTTTCTTCCATCATTCAATACCTCTGTGTGTGTGAGTTTTTGAGATTCCATCTATTCTTCGACTTGAACATGTCAAATTGAGAAAGAAAGCCTTTTTCTTCTTCTGTCATAGCTTAAAGTTACATCTTTTATATATCAGGTAGGTCCAATTTATGAATTTTTTCATGTTTATTAGAGATTGTGATCATGCTTGGCTTGATAGGTTTTTTTTGTTCACATGCTTTTGTTCTTGTAAAGTTCAAAACTTTATGAGCTCAAATCTATAAAAAAATCCGTGTGTTCTGAAACTGATTCTGATTTACAAAATCCGTGGATTATATCTAAATTGACTTTGGAATGTTGCTTTGTTATGTTTAGATATTGGATTTTAAGAACATTGATTTTGAATATCATAGCATCTCTTGATGACTGATGCTTTCTCTGTTCGAAATCTATATCTTGTCAAAAGCCTAAATTCTCTTCTTCAGCAATGTGATATCAAATAGTTAACCGTTGACCATTGTCTTGCTTTGTTTTGGTTTGTCTCAAGGATCTTCATTTAAGGTTGTGATGTTATGAATGACTTATATCTCCAAATGGCTTTGAGACACAGGTTGCTTGGAGGAAAGATAAGCAATGACCTTGCAAACCATCTTTGCGCAGAGCTGGCCCTGACGTTTTAGAGGCTCCACAAGCCGGTGCTTGGACTTTTATAAGATATATATATACGAAGAAATGGACTATTTTTTCAAAAAAACAATTCTGGATACCAAACCTAAGAAGGATAGCTCTGATTTTGCGTCTCCTTCTCTACCGCTGACCATTGCTATAGCTATTAGTGGGAGCAATAAAAGCAAGAATGTAGTTAAGTGGGCGCTCAAAAAGTTTGCTTCTGACAAAAATGTCGTTTTCAAGCTGATTCACATCCATCCAAAGATTATTTCTCTACCTACACCTAGTAAGTTCCAAACATGTCTTCGCTACCTAGGACTTTATGTGACTACTTACAAGCCTGATACCAGTTTCTGTTCCCTTCCTAAGCGGGAGAAATGGTCTCTGTATCCGAGGCACCAGAGGATGTGGCGGCTACTTATAGACGACAAGTGATGCAGGAGACAAAAGACACTCTTCTTAAACCTTTCAAGAAAATGTGCGAGCGTAAAAAGGTTTTTATTTTGTCTTTCTTCGTCTTCCATTATCAGATATCTTACAGCTAAAGACCAATAAAGCTCACTCTGAATATTCTTAACAAAGGTTGCAGTGGAACTTCAAGTGCTCGAATCAAATAGTGTTGCAGTGGCAATAACCAGAGAGGTTAATGAGCATTTGATCAGCATTCTTGTCATTGGACGTTCATCTCATGGTGCCATGTCGAGGTATGGCTTTAAAACATTATCTTTCGGATTTATTATCTGATCACACAGAGTTTCTCAAAATGAAGATATGTGTTGAAACAATTCCAGGAATCATAATATTACCGAGAAGTTGTCAGCCTTTGTGTCAAACCTTTGCACAGTCTATGTTGTCTCAAAAGGAGTCTATATTCTTTCAAAAGATAAATTATCGTCAGACACGGAGAGGAATGAAACTTTACTGGATTCTAGTAATGAGAGAACGGAGGATTCCTCCAGTTGTTCTTCTGGTTCAGGACCATCAGGTTTGGAACTTCATCAATCTTTTTACCAGAAGCTGATGTGTGATTCATGAGTCTAAGTTTTCTTCTGGTTTCTTTTGTACATTCATTAGATGTAATGTCAAATGCACTCATATCTAACCCACATGCTCTATCCAAGAAGAGATTACAACATCTCCCGACAATAGTAAGAGGTGTTACCGTTCATATGGAAACTAGTTCTGCTGATTCGGATGAAACTAGAAGTATGTCATCGGATCCTGCCGAGGAAGTAAGCAAGAGAAGCAGCCCTGAAACATCGCGCACTGTTTCTTGGAATCCTCGGTATAGAGATTTTGATGAGAGAAAAGATGCTATGAGTTCTATGTCTATGTATGAACATGGAAATGTTACTCAAGGTGGAGATTATTCCACAGACAACGAGGTAAATTATGTTTTTGATATGATTGCTCTTGAACCTCTTGTGAAATCGAAAGCATTTGGGAGTGATATTTTTTCCAATGATTCAGGACACTCTCAAAGAAATTACAAAGTTGAGAGCTGAGCTTAGACAGGCTCATGAAATGTATGCAGAGGCTCAAGTAGAAACGTTGGATGCTTCTCGCAAGGTCCGCTTGAAGAGTCTCTATAAAAGTTGTATTTGATGAAGCTTTTTAGCAATTGGTTTGTGTGTCTAATAAACTGTCCCTTTTATGGTTTTCAGCTAAATCAGCTGAAGTTTGAAGAGCTAACGCTAATGGAGGACAGAACTAAGGGGTTAGCAGAAAAGGAAACAAAGAACTTTGAGAAGAGGAGAAGGGAAGAGAGAGAAGCTGCACAAAGAAGAGAAGCCGAGATAAAGGCGACCCGTGAAGCCAAAGAGAAGGAGAAGCTGGCAGAAAGTTCCGTTGTGGCTCCTAAGCTGCAATACCAAGAGTTCACTTGGGAAGAAATCATAACCGCCACTTCATCATTCTCTGAAGATCTAAAGATCGGTATGGGAGCTTACGGGGCTGTTTACAAATGCAGTCTGCATCATACAACTGCTGCTGTCAAAGTTTTGCATTCTGCTGAAAGCAGTCTATCGAAACAATTTGATCAAGAGGTACTTAACCAAAAACTCTTCTTGTTTGAAATTAAGTTTTCTCGTTTTCATCAAAGAAAGCTAATACATCTATTTCTTTTAGCTCGAAATCTTGAGCAAGATCAGGCACCCACACTTGGTACTCCTTCTAGGAGCATGTCCTGAACACGGCGCACTAGTCTATGAGTACATGGAAAATGGCAGCTTGGAAGATAGACTGTTCCAAGTGAACAATAGTCAACCAATCCCGTGGTTTGTGCGGTTCAGAATCGCTTGGGAAGTCGCATCAGCGCTTGTTTTCCTCCACAAATCAAAGCCGACACCAATCATTCACCGCGATCTCAAACCAGCTAACATTTTGCTTGATCACAACTATGTCAGCAAAGTAGGAGATGTTGGTCTCTCCACAATGATCCAAGTTGATCCATTGTTAACTCAGTTCACAATGTACAAACAGACAAGCCCTGTTGGAACGTTATGCTACATCGATCCTGAATATCAACGAACAGGAAGGATATCATCAAAGTCAGACGTCTATGCTTTTGGAATGATCATTCTGCAGCTTCTTACTGCTCAACCGGCTATGGCACTTACATATACAGTAGAAATAGCCATGGAGAACAACGACGACGATGAGCTAATACAGCTTCTTGATAAAAAAGCAGGTAACTGGCCAATAGAAGAGACCAGGAAACTAGCCGCTTTAGCGCTCTATTGTACAGAGCTTCGTTCTAAAGACAGGCCTGATTTGGAAGATCAGGTTCTTCCAGTATTGGAGAGCTTGAAGAAAGTAGCTGCTAAAGCAAAAAACTCGCTCTTAGCTGCCCCGAGTCAACCTCCAAGCCATTTCATCTGCCCATTACTTAAGGTAAATAACTTGTTCATAACGTCAGATGTTTACTTGCGAGAGAAGTTAGGTTAGTTTAAAGAAAAATGTTGTTATGTTGCAGGATGTGATGAAAGATCCATGTATTGCGGCTGATGGGTACAGTTATGACCGGCAAGCTATTGTGGAGTGGATGGAGAACCACCGGACGTCGCCGGTGACTAATTCTCCGTTACAAAACGTGAACCTTTTGCCCAATCACACTCTTGACGCAGCCATCGTTGAATGGAGAAATAGAAATCAGTAAAGGAAACACAATAAAAGAACCCGCGCTCCGTTTTTGGTGCCTCTCTTTGAAACTGCGTAGCGTTTTTTCACCCTATAAAAACGGCGAGGTGTTCTCGCAGGCGTTTTTGTTATTTTGGTAAGGTTTATTTATTCTTTACTTTGTGGATTTCTATTGGGCGATCAATGTATTACCATTTTGGATTTTTAATTTATTCTTTACTTTGTGGATTTGGTTGAAATGTATAGAATTGCATACCATTATATGTAATTTGGAATGTACCGATTAATAAACCATTTCGATCTAAAATCTGATTAGATTCTCGTAATTAAAAGTCGCATGTTTGGTTTGATTACAGCTTCTAAAGGCGTCCAGTTTTTAGATAGACACTAACTAGACTGAGCCTCGTAACTCTCCTGTTTGCATAAAAATGTTTCGATTTACTATTGTACAAAATGAATTCATAAATTAAATTATGTGCTAATTAGTTTTTTTTTTAAAACGATTTGGAATGAGTCAGAACAGTTGTTGTCTTGTCCGAGAAGTAAACATGTCAAAATAACTTAAATGAAACAAATATAAAGCTCTTATATGTCAACGAGAGATTTAAAAATTGAAACATGTTAAACAGTGTTTTATTGACAAAGGAGGAATTAGACAAGTTTTGATCATACCAGGGATTAACAATAAATGATTAGTCCGTATAAAGCACGTTATTGGTTGAAAAAACTTAAACGTAATTAACAATCAATTCCATTAAGGCATTAACACTGTATTCACGCGTATAGGCAGGCGTAGCTTAGCGTGCGTGCGAGTATCCGTTATCATTAGTATACTACAGAATATTATTATTACTATTGATGTTTAGATTAATGATCTATAAGAGTTTTTGGAATTTGTTACGTTTATAAAATATAAAGTGTCAAAATCAAAGTTTGACTTCACTATTTTTTTCATTTGGAAAATATCTTATCTTGGAATGATTTAAAGAAATTTGGAGATCAGTAATTCTTTATACAATTCATCACATACCATAATACCAATTTAGCATTTAGAAAATAACTTACACTATACACACATATGTTCTATTACATTAATCACTAGACCAACATCGATCTTGATTCTTGAAAACATAATACATTAATCAATAATACACATATGATATTTTTTCTTAAACTATGCCCTAGCTATGGTTCTTGAAAATGACTATACAGTAAAAACCAAACCAAATATGTTAAAATATTGCATCAGCTGTCAGGTAAAATAGGCAATACGCAATCAAAAGGGCCACCACATGCAAAATATACATCGACGGATATTCGGATCTACCCAATTGCATTTCACTTTTAAGATCCGAACCCGAAACCAATAGATTCCTCTTTTTAATTAATTTGTGTATTTTTAATATTTTTGGGCTTTCTTTTCCTACACGTCACCGACCAGACCTGTCTTTTGACAATCTCCTCCACTGCCTTAAATGAAACAGAGCACTGTCTTGATTTTATTTTCATTTCTCCCATTGAAAATTAAAATCAAAGCTTTCTTCTTTCGTACGAAATTCCCATTTAATCCAATTTTTGAAACTATCAAATTTTGTTCCCTTCTCTTTGGATTTCGAATTTGTTCTGATTCCTTTCTCCGATTTTGCCATCTAAATATAAACCCTAGTTTTTGGACTCAAGTTTCTTAATTCCCAATTTCGATTCTCAGAAACCCCCAAATTTCGTATTTTTCCGATTGGGTTTTCGTTGTCCGGCGATTCTACGATGAGGATTTATCTGNTACTATGAGGATTTATCTGATTATTCTCCTCGTGGTGGTTTCTTTATTCTCCTCCTCCGCCTTCTCAGACGATTCGATTCTCGAGTACCCATCCGAAATCGAGAGCATGCACAAGAAAGCTGCCGAAGAAGATGTCGATTTGCATTGCACGACCTGGAGATTCGCGGCGGAGATGAACAATCTCGCCCCGTGGAAAACGATTCCGGTTGAGTGTGCCGATTACGTTAAGAACTACGTCATGGGTAAAGGCTACGCCACCGATCTGGAGAGAGTCTCTGAGGAAGCTTTCATCTTTGCCAACAGCGTCGAGTTCTCCGGCGACGGCAAAGATATTTGGGTTTTCGATATCGATGAGACTCTTTTGTCTAATCTTCCATACTACATTGACCATGGCTTTGGGTATACATCTCATACATACTTGGTTCTGTTTATGTATGGTTGTTGTGTGTGTTCATGTGGTTCTTTTGATTGCTTTTGTCCTGAGAAATTTCATAGAAGAGGACAAATTTGATTAGAATAATAATAACTTGATTTGTTGATTCTGTTTTGGGTGTTTCTTTTGTAGGTTGGAGCTTTTTGATCACTCGGAGTTTGATAAATGGGTAGAGAGAGGAGTGGCACCGGCTATAGCACCAAGCTTGAAGCTTTACCAAAGAGTGGTTGATTTGGGGTACAAAGTTTTCTTGCTTACAGGGAGGAAAGAGAGTCACAGGCTTGTTACTGTTGAAAACCTCATCAATGCTGGTTTCCAGAACTGGGACAAGCTTATCCTCAGGTATAAAAACGATTTTGTAGCTCTTGGATTTGAACTTTTAAGTATAGATGTTTTTTAGGTCCTGCAATGAGTTTAGTTTGTTTTGCAATGGTTAATGCTAGTTTTGATCTGTGGTGATAGCTTTGAAGTGTAGATGTTTGATGTTTCTTAGGTCCTGCAATGAGTTAGATTGTTATGCAAAGGTTGATGCTAGTTTTGATCTCTGGAGATGGTTTTAGAGAACATAACATCGTCAGTTTTATACATACTTTGCATCAGTTCGTTGCCATTTGCGATCTTTTGTTTATTTCTTTGACGTTATTATTATGTAATGTGCAGATCTCCAGAGGAACAGCACAAAATGGCGACACTATACAAATCTGAGAAGAGAGATGAGATGGTGAAAGAGGGATACAGGATTAGAGGCAATTCAGGTGATCAATGGAGTGATTTGTTGGGTACCTCCATGTCTCAACGATCCTTCAAACTTGCTAATCCAATGTATTATATACCCTGAAGAGTGTGTGAAGACAAGAGAGCTTTATTTGACAACACCTATATAAAACGTTTCGAAAAATTGTATAGAATTATTAGAGCAATCAAAGTGTTTTTAAAGTTGGATTGCTTTCGCTTGTAACTTGACAAGCATTTAAATGTACTAATGACAGAGAATGCTCTGTTTTATTAACTTGTCTCCGTGAAAATAAGAAGATACATTGATCATAGTTGCATTCACCAAAAAAAACACATGTTCACGCCTTGTGACACATTCATCAGACAGTAACAGCAAGACCTTTCACAAAATTATATGTTAAAGGGACTGCAAGAACATGATCAAACCATTCAACTTCCCCCCATATATTACCATTATAGCGACTTTTAACCGCAATCACCGCACACCAAATCATCTTCTCATATTTGCCACCAGGCCTACAAGAAGAGGAATCATCATCCCACAAAACCGCTATCTTTCCACTATAATCAGCCAATATAACAGAAGACTGCAGAGGGATCCTAGGTAGTCTTACTAAACCCCACAATTTTTTCCACTTTCTCACCTCAGTATCATACCACTTGAACGCTCTGGGATCAGCATGATACAAAATATTTTCCATCTCTCGTCCAAATTAGTCCCGTCTACCTTCCTTGGAATCGTATGAAACTATCTCCCCGTGAGGAGCCGTCACCACGTGGAACTTTCCATCAACACATGCGCTTTCACATTCATAAAAGTTGCATTTCGTCTCGGTGCAAGAAATGGGCTCAGCATCCCAGACTTGCGTTTTTGTGTCGAACACCTCACACAAGTTCTTGAAAGAATTGGAGTAGCCATTGCCATCTTTGCATCTTCCTGCTACATATATCTTTGATCTGTCAAGGACGCTAGCAGAAAGTGACAGTAGCTTCACCTGCAAGCTTGGAGCCTCGCGCCACATGTGAGACAAGCAATCCAGAATCGAGACACTTAAGGATCCATCGGATCCGCCAATGTTGTAGATATCAGAACCAACTTCTTGACTTCTTACTGGTGTCATTGGTTAGGGTTCGATCAGGTTTCCGGCATAGGGTGAACCAATGTGGTTTAGGGCCAGGGAAAAAACGAAAGCACATGTAGAGACAAGTCTCGTTGCGGCCTAAGAGTGATCGAGCCTTGTAAAGATCCGGTGAAGCTAGGAGAGATCGAAAGCTCTTGGAGACGAGGGAGATAGTCGGATAGTAAAATCTTGAGATTCATGCGAAGATGCTCAATAGCAAATCATCGGGAAGTGACAGATTTGGGTTCGATTACGACAGCTTCTTCTTAGCCATAAGTGCTGCCTTCCTCTTATTTACCGAGGACGACATTGACGGCATGAGTAGACACGGTTTAAGTTCGACAAAGATATGCGCACCCCCCCCCCCCCCCCCCCCCCCCCCCCCCCNNACCTACTCGTTTATTAATTTTCAATAACTATTGGTAAAACCAAATACTTAAGCTCTGAATTGATCAGCAATAGAAAAACCAATACATTGGGAGTAAAGATTGGTTTAGTGGTTTAGTTCAGAAACAGAAAATATATGTGGAAACATTATGGATTAGTAGTTGTGGATTAAAACTCTCAAGAACAAAAGTCATAACATATTTGCTAGGTACTTCGCTTGCTTTAAAGTTTAAATTGTATAAAATGTATCAGGGCAAAGTGTTTTTGTAATCCCCCGTGCATCCTATGGCTCCTATATTTATACATTTGTAGAGTAGAATGAATTCAGCTAATTAATGCTTTGATTTCATTTAAATGAAATTGTTTTGATCCTGTTTTCAATGTTAACTTCCTGAACCAATATAAATCCTAAATGAATAAGGAACATGTATAAGCAGCACTAGTCGAAGAACAAAGGTCAAAGATGAGCCAATGTACACATTTATAAAAAAAGAGAGGACAAGTCATGCATAAATATGCTCCTCAACACCAAAAGTAGTTAAATAAGACCCCCAAAACTCTTATTTTCTCTCCCTTCTTTCTTGGTTTTTCTACTTAAATTAATGGTTTCTTGGGTTTTCAATTTGGAGCTGCTCGAGAAAGGTATTACAGTTGTTCATGGTTCTGGCGTCAAGAAGGCCATGGTTCCACAGTTTCACCATAAACACTCTCCAGCACCTACACACAAAAAAACTCACCTTTGTCAACAAAAACCACTTTCTCTGAAACACTTGAAAAAAAAACAATGGAGTAAATGAGAGTCAAATTACCAAATCAAGTGCGGTGTTCGAACCATGATGGGTCCATGTAATCTTGAGAATGCCTCACATGCCCATGGAATGTGACCATCTGCCAATACCCTGCAAATGATCCAAAACCAGTGTCAAGCTAATGCTTATAACGAGTCAGTGAACATGGAAGCTGATGTTATCTAATCGTTCACTTTTTTTTATACCAGTAGAAAGAGCTCACAAACCATCACACATGTCACTCTAAATTTGTATAATGTTAACTCAACATCACATGTACTGAAAAGAGATAAAACATACCGCTGCTTCCTCACAAACGAATTCCACATGTGCATCATCTGCTTCTCATCCTTAGTCACATCAACAAAATCATCCAGCATCTGAAGAAAAAGAAGTTACAAATAGTAAAAGGAAGGAAGATTATTCACTCTTGACAAGTAGAAAATCAGACAAAATGTGTTTGTGTTAGAACCGAAAACAAACTAAAACACTGCGACTTTTAACAAATACTATTTATTATATAAGCACATTGCTTGCTCACATATTTCTTATTCAACTCTCTACCATAACAATTTTTCCCCTATAGAACGTTTGCCCATGCCTAGTCTTCAATATTCCTTTCACTTTCACACGAAACATATATCTACCAAACTACTGAGCTTTATAGAGCACATCAGACTGTAAAAATGTTATATTCTAAAACATACCCTTCTATCTTCAAAATCTGCCACATCATCATCAACTTCATCTTCACTATCTCGGTCAGAAAGTACTTGTTCCAGAGCCATGGGCTGTGATTATCCACATAGTAAAGTCAAAATCAACTACAAGCTTCATAAGCAAGAGACCTAAAAACAATAGATCACCTGAGCTCGATGAGAGTGAAAGAACTGTCTTTTCTGAAGGAGGCTACGGCTGGAGGAGAAAAAAATTTGAAAAACTCAAGTCACATCATTTGGGATTAGCAAGCTATTTGTAAAGAAATATGGACAGAAATTTCCAAGCATGAATCATATGTAGTTCAATGAAGATCAAATACGAGAGAACGACAGCAGAGTCAAACATACTTCCTCAAGTCCGACCGTTCTATAGATAGTTTCCTCGTTTTTGCAAACTGCAACATTGTACTTCCAGCTATCGACTGCACATAATCTGGATCACCGCATGATTGCACATCTGCAGGACTCGTGCCAGGAGGAACTCTTTGACCAGACTCAGCACCTCCAATTCTTTCATAATGCTTTCCATGTGGTATTCGGCTCTTCTCACTTCTAGCAGAATGAGCATCTGAAAATAATAAGTAAAAATCTCTGAAAAATGATCCAATGTTGTCGAACGCACATAAAAATGAAAATTACTTGTAAATTATAAAACTAAGAAAGGCTCTCATAGCAAAAGAAGCCGATACTACAAAAGTAAGTAACTATGATTTCAGTCAAAACACATACCATCAGTTTTGTCCAGCACCTCGCAACCTAGTCCAAGATGAGGCCCTTGCCTTGAGCTCCGTACCTGACTCTTTTGCCTCCTCCGTCTGAATTTTTTTGAACTGTCATATATTGAAGAATTCTTTATGGTCTGGACGACTGAATGTCAAATGCTAGGAAAATTAAAGGCAACATAGGCCAGATAACTTACGAAAAAAAGAATGTTTGCTGCTTGGGGTCAACGTCGTCCTCATTAATCTGCGTATTTATTTTGCGAACATTCAGATATAGAAAACTGTGCCAAGTGTAATCATCAAATTGGAAATCTACAAACACCTCAAATATATCGTGGAACCAACTACTTCAAATAGGTTTGACACTCCTATATAATACAGGACTTTATTCTATAGTCGAGCTTTGGCCACAAAAGTTAACAGCCACCGCAATGTTATTGTGATTTTTAATTCTATTTGACGTCGTCATTAAGGACTATAGCAAGGATCATAGTGTGAAAAATAGCAACGAAACATTCCAGTTCCTTTGTTTAACCACTCAAATGTCAACAATAGATAGAGGATATTAGTTTTAATGAAAAATGATACTGTTACAGCCTATAAGATCTACAGCAGAGAATCTAATGATCAAGCAAACAAAATGCGCCAACCTCGGAAATCATTGTCTCTGTCTTGAGGGAGACATTTACAGCCTGATATTCTTCAGTTACCTAAAAACCAAGTAGAGCAGATTAGTGGCACCCACAAAATAATAATTGAGCAAACAGCTTAACTGAATTTTGAAGTTACAAACCCAAAACTCGAAATTGAAGAGATCATGGGTTGATGGCAAGTGATATCTCAGGCCCTACAACATGATTGGGAACAAAAGAAAAGATTGCATCACTCCAAAGACTAGTTACTACAGCTGTATCTTTGACTGATAGGTATGCATGAGAAAAGAAATGAAAGCCTACCTTGAAACTGGCACATTTTACTAAGCAGAATGGACAAGAAAAGTCTTCAGTTACTGCAAGACACATAGCAAATTAATATATATTAGTGAACCAAATATAACATATATATATATATATAGGTATGAAACAGGTTAGGGATGATACTAAGTTACCTTCAGTCCTCTGCAATTTGTTGTTATAGTATCTGTAATTGAAAACTACATTCCGTGTTCTCAACCTATGCAATGAATGTTGAGGTTTAGAATCAACTTGAAGAGATAAACATTATATGTTGTACGTAACAACTTGTAAACTGACAATTATATATATTTCATTAGAGGAAGGGCAGTCGCAATCAAGAAAACTGACAGCTATAGACTAAGGGAGAGAGCAGACAGGTCAATAGATTTTATAAAATTAGAAGACATTATAAGTGATGAGGCAAGAAAGCTGAAAGCGAAGAAAAAGGATGGTAGACTAAACTGCTGAAGATTACCTGATAATTTGCAACAACGAAGAGGAAGAGATGTCATTATATGAAAATGAACTATAAGGAGATTTTTCTGTTGCCCCAACCTCTTCTGCAGATATGGTGACTTGCACTTGCTGCGGGGAGCTCTTCAAATAAGAAGTAAAAGAATTATAAGATTACAATTACATAATATTTTCAGAATAATGGATGGAAGCATAGCAAAGTGTGTAGAGTTACCGAGGTGAGGGGATTGCTGGGCACCTGAATCGAGACACACTTTTCCTCACTCATAGACTTTAGCTGCAACAATGGACAATGGAAAAGTTTTTCTGAAAATTTTCATTTAAATAATCCAGACTGAAAACTAAAAGCCAGAATAATATTCACAAAAAGCAATTACTTCCAATTTACCTTTTCAAATTACATGTAAAAAAGTTCAATCCGGAGTCCACATTTCACTAAAGGGAACAAAGAATAATATAACACAAGGGGCCGATTTAGGCAATAGTCTTTACCTTTATGAAGCAAGGCTGCATTTCAACAAGAGAGACTGAGTCTACTCTCTGTCCTAAGTCCATGTTTGGAGATTTCTGCCACGACGCATAGAGCGATTGCAGAGGTATTTTACTCCATAAGCAATGTCCTCCTATATTTCCTGCCAGGAAAAAACGCTCATGATGATAAGAGTTTATGAAGAAAGCGAATTTCATAAACTCTTATAACTCGGAGTCCCCGAATCCCTGATCCATACTATGACAAGGAAAATTGGTATGGCTAAAAAGATACCACTTTGTAGTTTGTATAAAAATGTAATATCATTGACGAAAAGGAAATACCTGAATGAATCTTGCCTGAATCAATGCCAAATTGAGAATTTTGCGCACCAGCTACAAGAAAGAAAATAATTTGATCATGTGATCTGAATACTATATGATTTTCTTTAAGTAAATATTATACAACAGTTAATCTTAATCACCAAAGCTGATAAACAAGATAGCGAGTGATCCTGATTTTGACTCCAACGCGAGTCTGTTCATATCAGGGAGAAGAAAGTTGGCTTGGGCTTGACTAACTCCATCAACTCCCAGGCCACCAGTTAAGATACATGCTCGACTGAACCTATATACTGCAGAATACTATAATTTGAGAATTTCAAAAGAAAAAAAAGAATGTTAGCAATGAAAAGGTAAGTAACAAAGAATAAAGATCAATCCAAATTTAAGCCTGAAATCGAAACTCCTACCTCGGCGACAGGCTTAGGGGAAACGAGTCTAGCCAGCAAAATATACAGAGGGAACAACTTTTGAGTTTGTACACCAGCATCTATAGTCCCCGAGAGAAACACAGTCATTTGAATTCTGCACAGCAGTAATATATTGATTACAATCCACCAGTGGGTCAAAGTCTCAAAATCTTCTTCCCAAAAACTTGAAAGCATTCATTGTCTGGAATGAATTATTGAGGTATAGTCTAATAAACTTATGGAGAAATTCTGATCAGAAAAAAAGAAAAAAGTTACCTCCTTTTATGTTTGGCCTCAATCTTATAATGCAAACATCGCTGAAGAAACAAGGGCTACACGAGACACAGAGAGAGAAATGATTAGGACTGCATAGCAAATGAAGTAAACTCAAAACTTAGACTTTCATAGGAAGTAGTAGACCACTACTTGTAAAGCTATATCCTTTTACTCATAACAAGAGAGGTAAAGAAACAAAGAACGAGAGACATACATTCCTAAGAGCACGGCGCTGAAGGATGTTGTAGAGTTCAACAGGCTTGCAATAGGCAGCGAGGCTCTCTTCAGCAGCAACCTCCTCCTCTTCAGAAATACGCACACGGGAGTCTTCATGGCACATCTGCTCTGTGCTTCTTGAACAACTGTGATTCATCACCACCACCAAATCTATTTAGAGGGTGAAAGATTTGATTTTTTTCTTCAAAGATGAAAAAAAAGAGACTTACGAAGAGGATTCACGAGTGATGAGAGGAATGCCTGGCATTCTCGCCGCTACGAGAGCCTAGAGTACAACAATACCAAACCCTGAATCACCATCATCACCTGTTTAAGAGAACAATGAGTATCATCAAAGGCGATAATTTGAACAGTGACCTCAAAAAAGAGTCTATGGGACTAACTAACCTAAAGCTGGGGGATTGATTGAGCTAATAATAATAATAATAATAATAAGGAGGTCGAGAACGAATTTGCCGCTTGAGATGTAAAGAACAGATTCAAGAATTCTTTTTTTATTTTTATTTATAAGAGATCTACGAATCGAAGACGAAGATGAAAGATATATATTTTAAGAGTAGAGATGGAACAGTTAAAAAAGCTCAAAGGGTAGAAGAACCCTAATTGTGAAAATTTATCTTCAAGCGAGAGAATACAGACAGAGGCGATTATGACAGCTTGAGAGATAAAGAGAGCGTTTCGGTTTGGAGAAGTGTAATTTGTTTTTGTTGAGGTGAGAGAGAGAGAGAGAGAGAGAGAAAGATGACTGTAATTAATTAAATAATTTTTCTTTTCTTCCTCTAAACGAAAATAACGTAAAATTAGATAACCATTGTCTTAAAAAAAACTTTTTACCAACTCTGTCTCCTCTCTCACGTGATAATTTGTTACAGACACTTTTTTTTTCTTTTTAAATGATTTTTTTTTAATTAGATTTTTTTCTAAAACAAAAAAAAAATAAAAATGCTGGAATTGTTATTGTGGGACACTAGACATTTTATTTTGATCAACACATATCAGATTTTTTAATCATGAAAATTTCGTGCTAGGAAACATTAACACATAATATTATTATTATTTGTGCAGGCTTTTGGTTTAGATGAAAAAATTGGTTTACTCGATTTCAAAACGATTTTGCAAGCTTCCGAGTGTGTGATTAAAGATGCTCAGAAGGGACATATTCTCATTCTGTCCCATTATTCTATTGAAGCGACCATTTCAAAACGATTTTTCTATAAATGAAATATTTTCTTTTTTTCCAAAAAATCTCGCCCAATCACGTGAAGCCACTTTGAATAAGAACTGGACTTAAATCAGTTCTTATTCAAGATCAAAAAAATAGTTTTAAGCCCACTATTCATTATTTTTCTAATAAATAAATATGCAATTTAAATGTTAATTTATAAGTTTTTATAATTGTAATATGTTTAAGAATATTATATTAATTTATAAGTATACAATTGCTTTTATATAAGTATGCAATTTAAATATTAATTTATAAGTTTTTATAATTGTAATATGTTTAAGAATATTATATTAATTTATAAGTATACAATTGCTTTTATATAAGTATGCAATTTAAATATTAATTTATAAGTTTTTCTAATTATAATATGTTTAAGAATATTATATTATTAAATCTTATGATCTTAAACATGTTCTCCCAATAACTAACTTTTTAACAAAAGATCTAAACTAATGATCTTACATTATTTTCATAATATTTTTACTCTAAAAACACCCAAAACTGTTCCCATATAATGATGCTCTTAGTATTGAAATGAGTTCTTGTCTTCTGTGCCTTTCTAATATTGTTGTCACTTTTTGATGCGTATGTATGTTGATTTCTCACATGAGCTGAGAGAGAGTAAATCAATGCAAGCTTCATGTTAATGTCAAGCTCTTTCTGCTGTTTCATGAGATTTTTACATGTAGTTAAATTGGATGTTTATACTTGCTTTGCTTTATTGCCGAAGCTAAAGAAGAAGGATTATCTCAGAAGAAGAGAGATTTCATGGTGGAAAGTTGTTGATGATGATATAGCGAGAAGGGAGATTGAAGAAGATTTTGTTATTTGATTGATCCGAGTTTTCTACAAAATACAAATAGACCGGTTTACTTAATTGAAACATTAATTACAAAACCATATGTAAATTAAAGACTATTAAACCAAATGAAATAGTAAATCAGGAACAATTTTAAAGCAGGTGTAAAATTTTTCATATACATATGTAATTTTTATTAAGAACTAGGTTAGACCCGCGCTACGCTGCGGGATACTTTTTGTAACTATTCTTAAATATATTTAATTATTGAAAATATATATTTTTTAACTGGAATAATTATAAAAACTACAGTTTATACAATGTTAAGATAGAAAAAATGCACTAATAAATAAAAATAGAGTAATCTCAAAATAGGATGGCTTATATATGTTTACATATAAATCGGGTAAAATTAATTATATAAATAGTCTAACTAATCCTAATATATGTTCTATTTATTTTCTTTACCTTTTGTGGAAGATATATTAGTATAGTTTGATTTTGTGGTGTTTTTTGTAGTTTTTACAAATTTAATCACATAATTGTTATATAGTGTTTTTTTTGTCTTGTTAGAAAAATTATTATTTGTCAAACTCATAGACATATTTTTACTTTAATATGGTTTTGTATGTTATTTTAATACTATTATACTTATGTTGAATAGCATATAAGTTAATTGTCAAAGTAATATTTAAGTTGTAGATAATTAATTAGTTTTTACTATTTTAAACTATAATATAAAACCTTCCATTGATTTTTAATACGCCGCAGGGTTATTTTTTATTTTGTTTTTCTTTATAACTATTGTAGTTTTTGGTTTCGTATGTTGTTTGTAATGTAAAATCAATTTTCTTTCTTTAAGGATGTTTATGTGTTTATTTTATTTTATTATGTGTTGTTATTTATTTTTATTTTAGTTTTTTTGTTAAGGAAATGTAGAGTACTGTATAATGTTTTATTTTTCTTGTTCTAGGATGTATTGGAGGTCCATTTTATTAGTTTTGTTGTTTCTTAATTATTTTTACTTAATTTTGGCTGTTGATTTTTTTATTTAATGACATATACCGTGTGTGTTTTTATTGACTTTTTTTCTTATTATTATTGGTAGAATTGCTTAATTGGATTGTCTATGTAACCTAAAATAGGTATTTGGATTTGGAATGACTGTTTTCTTTTTTTCTTACATACTTTCACTGTTGTTTATGAAATGTGATTTAAAATTGAAAATAGTTATTTTGAGAAATTTGAACAGCCCCTCCTCATAAAGCTAAGGAGCACAAATCACTATTAGAAAGTAAGCATAGTTGTTTTGTGTTTTATTTATCTTAGGAATTTTAATTTGTAAGACCACATTATGTAGCTACAAATTCCTTTATTTCATTCTAAAATAATTTTATCTTATTAAAAAAAAGATTGTATTGGTTTTATTGAATTTACCTTTGAATATAAATTTGCAGAAGCACAGAAATGAGTACACCTACATTCGACTTAGCTTTATCATCACACCTCATACAACATATGCACAAATCACTGTTATAAAGTAAAAAACAGAAAAAAGCTATAAAAAATGAGAACTCAATACAATAAAAGTAGGAGATATGCAAAGATACAGATGTCAACATAATGCAATTGTCAAGCTCCAAAACCTGCAACATATTATATGTGGATGTGGTCAACCCAACTGAAATTGTGGTCTTCGTTTAAAGATTGTAGAACAATACGCTTTTGGGTGTGGTCCACAACGTGTGGAAAACAAAAGAAAATAGTTAAAGGTTGTAGAACGATCACTGACCTCTAAAGCAGAACTATTAGCAATCCAAGTCATAGAAGCGGATGTCATAACCTCACAGCTATGAACAATCAACAATGGAAGATGTGCTGAGTTCAAAGAACAAAAGGGAAATCAAGTCAAGAAAAAAGAGAATGAGACAACATAAATGGAGGGAGCAAAGAAGATATCTAATAGGACCAACCTAAAGAGATATATTGGGCAGTATGAAGCATTCAAAATATGCAGATTAGTAGAAGTCTGGGCTATATGGCTCAAAGTTTCATCACTGAAACAAGAACAGTTAGAAACGTCTAGTGACTCTAACTGAGGACATGAAATGACCGCTGAACG
Source organism: Camelina sativa (assembly GCF_000633955.1). Taxonomy (NCBI): domain Eukaryota; kingdom Viridiplantae; phylum Streptophyta; class Magnoliopsida; order Brassicales; family Brassicaceae; genus Camelina; species Camelina sativa. The sequence continues at coordinate 11,298,546 of NC_025702.1, read as the reverse complement.
AATAGTAACATCCAAAAGCTTATGGCATGAGGCTATATCAAGAAGTTGGAGGAGTGGACAGTTAATTATTGCATGTGACATATTAATTCTTTTTAATGATAAAGACATGAGTTGTGGAAACCTGAAAGAAAGAAAAATAATTAATAAGATAAAACAATGATAAAGATACATTGGACAAATCAGAATTTAGTCTACAATCAAGATAAAATCAGAAGCAGCTGCAAATTCGCTACAAGGATGTTAGAGCAGAGTTTACAAGCTTGGTTTCAAAATTCTAAAAGATGATAAGGTCACACCTCTACACAATTTCATTGAAAAATCAAAACTTTATTTTCGACCAGTTTATATCAAGTTCCATTTTTTAGAAGGTTCTTCTTTCAAAGGAAAACATAGGCAAGAAAAAGGAGTTAGAGAACTCATGCAAGCCAGAGTACACTTTGCCAATCTTGTGATGCGAATCATGATCAGCTTCCTCCATGTACTATCCTCAGTAGTAGCAGCCGCGACATTGCTACTTTCTCCCTGAACTAACTGATGTAACCGAATTTCAGAGGCCCATAAGCATTCCAATTCAGCCCCAACGGCTTCACCTTCCTCCTCCCTCGCCAGCATCTTCGCACATAGCCTCCAACGTGGGACTTTGGGTGCCCTCTTGTTTTCACCAAAATTCAAAAATCGCCATCGCCATCACCGTGATTGTTCTCCATGGTCGTTGCTAAAGAAGATTGTTTTCCACTTTCACGATTAATAAGAATCAAAATTGAAGATGAGCGATGTTTACTGAGATAGAAAGAAATAAAAAAGGATACAAAGTCTGAGATTGTTTATCCCTAAAATTAACACCCAACGGATTAGAGCTGATTATAGATTGAAATCCAACAGATTACCCTAATCCAATCTCTTCTCTGTTTATTTATTTTCAAAGTGATGGTTGTTGAGTCTCGAAATATGGTGAAGCAAAAAGAGAAACGGGAAGGTAAGATAGAATGATGACATGTAAGCAAATTAGAGATGATGTGTATTAATTGTTATAATTTGATTGAGTATTTATTTTAATTGATGTGTCAGTCTGTGCTTGAATACAAAAGCTGATGTGTCATGCTATGGTTAGAAATATTGTAGTATTATTGTATTGATATGTATATTAGTAACGCGTTAGAAATAAATAAGATTCAAAATAGTATAAGATATATATTAAACAAAGTATTACAAAAATGTAAAGGATACGTATAATCTAGTAATGCATTAGATAGAAATAAAATTGAAAACAGTTGAAGATATATATTAAACAAAACATGTAATCGAACTCTTACAATAATATCTTATTATATAAAGTTGGGTTTTGAAAGTTAGCCATTAACAACATTTTGACATGTGTCATGTCAAATTATCAATCTGAGATTTTGACATGTGTAAATATTTAATAGGAAGAATTTGATTACAACAAAAAGATAATCTTCTGTTTTAAAAAATATTAATAAAGTAAAAAGATAATTATAATAAAATTCAGAATTTAGAAAAAAACAAAGTTTTTAAAAATAATTATAAGGAGATTATATATATATATATATCATAAAATTCGAAATTATAATATTATTTACTTATTTTTAATTTTAAGTGATTAATTATTGAAAAAATAGAAAAAGGATTAAGGAAAATATACTTTTAATTATTAATTCTAAATTTTGTACTCACTTCTATATAATCAAAGATCGCCTCATATTTAAATAATTTTTTCAAAAACATTGCTTTCAACTTTGTTTAATTTGGAATATATTTTAATGGGAAGGTAAATTTTTCTTATTTTCTTAAACCAAATTTTTCTACTAGTTTCTCCTTTTTCAGTTGAGAATAGGTAAGATTAATATGTTGACAAAAAAAAATTAATATATGAGTCTTCTTTTTCTAATACTGTATTTTAAAAGTTATTGTAGTATTTTTAGATTGTTTTAATTTATATTTTAATATTTGAATGATTTGGGATTCATATATTAACATGCTTATAATTTTCTATTGTTTCTTTAATTATGGCAAATTAATTTTCTTTCAATTTCTCAACCTTGGTCATAAACCTTTTTTTTTTTTGCAAACATAATTGTTACCATTATCCATTCAATCCCAAAGGCAGATAACGAATAAAAGCTCATCAACCTAATGAATTGATAAAATAAGTTAATCAAACACAAGCGTACAACAAACATAGATAGATAGATTGGAAAAAAAATAAATCGTTGTTGATAGATCCATAGGAGCTCAAAGACTCTGACACCCTGGTTTGCGGAAATGTTTAAAAGAATTGATTTAGTCACATACGTCACCAAAATGCACTTATTTTTTCAGTCAAGGGTCTTGAGAGAACTTCATGATGGGTGATATTTCTGGAAGTGATTGTCGAAATCGTGCGAGTGAGGACAAAACAAAAGAAAATATCATTTGTTGATTTGTAAGGTCGGTAATCAAGTTTTTGAATACTTCCAGACGTAACAAACTGGCCATCAAATATGGGTTGGTCCACAAGCCGGGAATAGATGTAGGGCCCACTTGGGAAGTGGGCCCATGGACTGAGAGTAGACATGGGCTCACTAAACAATGTGGAGGTTGAAGCGTTATAGAGACAGAGGCTACATCATGGTGTATCAAAGACACTTCCACGAATACATTGAGAAATTTAGCATTGGTTACTATCAAAAGATTTTGTGACGATTGAAAAAGGTTTTGACGTTTATTGGTCGTCGGAGCAAGCTATTTTGAGATAGAAAAAGACGTGAACATTTTCTCTCCACACAGGATGAGGGCAGAGTCGAGGTTCTCTCTATGGTGGAGAAGGTTGGACACAAGGTTATCTACCCAACAGAGGAAGGTGGAGGAGGTTGGACGCAAGGTTATCTCTCCAAGAAAGGAAGACGGAGCCAAGGTTCTCTCCATGGTGGAGAAAGTTGGACGCAAGGTTCTCTCCATAAGGGATGAGGGCGGAGTCGAGGTTTTTTCTATGGAGGCCATACATTATTGTGTTGATACATCATTGATTAGTATATTATGTTATCTATAAACACATTAAGCCAACTATTTTACTTTCACTTTGGCATAGTTACTATCACGAATACATTGGGAAATTTAACATTAGTTACTATCAAAAGATTTTTTGTGAAGTTAGAAAATTGTTTTTACTTTCACTGGTTGTCGGAACAAGCCATTTTGAGATAGCAAAAAGACGTGAACATATTTTCTCCACATAGGAGGGCAGAGCCGAGGTTCTCCCTATGGTAGAGAAGGTTGGACACAAAGTTATCTCCGCAAGGGAGGAAGGTGGAGGAGATTGGACGCAAGGTTATCTCTCTAAGGGAGAAAGGCGGAGCCAAAGTTCTCTCCATGGTAGAGGAGGTTGGACGCAAGGTTCTCTCCATAAGGGATGAAGGCGGAACCGATGTTTTCTCCATGGTGGTCATACATTATTGTGATGATACATCATTGATTAGTATATTATGTAATATATTTTTTATTCAAAATGATTTTTGAGCCAACAATTTTAGTAATTAAAAAACTATGCATAAGTGAAAGTAATATACTTGGCTTAATGTGTTTATATAGACAGTTTGTAGATGGTGATAAAGAATATTTTTGTAACATACAAAAGTACATTTAGGTATAAAAATATACTTTTAATAGTAACATACATAAAAGATTTGTAAATGGATATAAATCAGTGTATTATAACAAAAATAAATTTTATATATAACATACAACAAATTTTAATAAATTTAATTTAATTTATAAAACTTTAATGTGCGGGTCCTCATCAAGGAGATTATATATATATATATTTCATAAAACTTGAAATTATAATATTATTTACTTATTTTTAATTTTAAGTTATTAATTCTATAAAAATAGAAAAGAGGATTAAGGAAAATATACAGTTAATTATTAATTCTAAAATTTGTAAATACTCACTTCTATATAAGCATAGATGGTCTCATATTTAAATAGTTTATTAAAAAACACTGCATTCAACTTTGTTTAATTGGGCAATTTTCTTTAATGGGAAGGTAAAATTTTCTTATTTTTTTTAAACCATAATTTATCATACTTTCTCCTTTTTCAGTTGGGAATAGGTAAGATTAATATGTTGACCCGAAAAAAGATTAATATATGCGTCTTCTTTTCCTAATACTGTATATTAAAATTTAGTGTAGTATTATTAGATTTTTTTTATCTAATTTATATTTTCATCTTTTAATTATTTGGGATTCATATATTACCGTGCTTATAATTTTCTATTGTTTTTTTAATTATATCAAATTAATTTTCTTCTAATTTCTCAACATTGATTGATTGGTCATAAACTCTTCTTCTTTTTTGCAAACATAATTGTTACCATTATTCATTCAATCCGAAAGAATGATAACGAGTAGAAGCTCATCAAGCAATTTTTCATTGGTTGTTGGAGGATCGGAGCAAGCCATTTTGAGGTAGCAAAAAGATGTGAACATGTTTTCTCCAAACAGGAGGACAGAGAGCCAAGGTTCTTTCTGTGGTGGAGAAGGTTGAACAAAAGGTCATCTCCCCAAGGGAGGAAGGTGGAGGAGGTTGGACGCAAGGTTATTTCCCTAAGGGAGGAAGGTGAAGCCAAGGTTCTTTCCATGGTGGAGGAGATTGGACGCAAGGTTCTCTCCATAAGAGATGAGCGCGGAGCCCGAGGTTTTTTCCATGGTGGCCATAAATTATTGTGATGATACATCATTGATTAGTATATTATTTAATATATTTTTTTATTCAAAATATTTTTTGAGCCAACAATTTTAGTAATTAAAAAACTATGCAGAAGTGAAAGTAAAATAGTTGGCTTAATGTGTTCACATAGACATTTTCTAGGTGGTGATAAAAAATATATTTGTAACATATATTTAGGTGTAAAAAAAATAAACTTTTAATAGTAACATACATAAAAGATTTGTAAATCGATATAAATCAGTGTATTATAACAAAAATAAAATTTATAAATAACGTACAATAAATTTTAATATATTTTTGTTAAATTTAATCTAATTTATAAAACTTTAAACCCGCACATCGGGCGGGTCCTCATCTAGTCTCATATATAATATAATATAATAACTAAGGTCGATTAGGAATTTTAGAATATACATAGATGTATATAGATAAATATTTAACGTTTTCATACTAGAACATAATAACTAAAGTTGCAAAATGATTTACCATGCACTAATAAATGTTTAAGATATTGGGTTTAAATCCACTGCATTTTTGTACTTATTTCGAGTTTGGGTTGTGGCCTTGTGGGTCTAGTTAATACACCCATGACTAAACAAAGCTTTGTTTCTCATGAACAAACAAACATGCCATAAAATTTTAATTAAATTGAATATTAGTGTTTTCGATCAAATATGACAACAACCACAACTTTCTCTTTGTATTCATCGTTAGAAGACAAAACCTCCCTTGTAAGCTGCAGAGAGATCATGAGCGCACTCACCATCTAGTCCAAGTGACTTAGATACATGCTCAAAGTTTTTCAACTCATGTTTGAACTTCTTCTCTTTTCTGAGAGGACAGTTTGAAGCTGTTAGAATAAGTCCTATTGGCATAAATAAGTAAGGACACTTAACGAAGAGAAACAACACTTATTTTCCTTCATGTATCTGAATCTCATGGATATTCAATCCGATTGAATATTACATACCACCCAAATCTGAATCAAATTGCCTTCGGGTTTGGTTAATAAGCTTCGTTTCTTAGGAACAAATAAACATGCGATAAATTTTAATCAAGTTGAATATTAGTGTTTTCCATTAAATATATCACATGAGTGATGATATATAAGAAGGGCATCATATCCTTTTTGTAGTATATGAGAAGCTTCATAAGTCATAACCAGATATCTCACTACATATTTTATCATATTTTGTAAAATTCCAACGATACTTTTGCCTTGTTAAAATTAAAACTGGTTTTAAGCTTATAGTCAAAGAGGATATATCCTGAAATCACCATTCCCTAGATATATAAAAAAAAAAATTGTGCATTTCAGGATATATTCTAGGAAGAGTATAAAGAATCAAATATGATATGAAAGCATTAGGCTGCCATTAGCATATGGTCAAAATATGTGCATATGCTTATCGCTTTGTCATGCAAAGGAATTTGTAACCAAATGTTTGAACAAACAAAAATCTCATCATATAGACATGTACTAATTATTAATTAATACTACTTTTTCGTCCAAAATACTTCACCAACATAACATCTATAAGCATGTTGATCGGAAATAATACGCATCGTAGACAAGCGTTCTTCCAGTCTACCAACAAAGTCAGACAGAAGGCGAGAGAAATAGTTGACGTTAGCCCCAATAGGCAAATAGCTACGGTGTGTATCCTGGACGACGGAGAAGAAGTGAGAGACCACGGAATTCCAAAGTTGTAATTATTTGATTATGTAATTTATTTTTTCTTTTTTGCTGTTGTGTGATTTGTTTTGTTAACTAATTTTTGTTTCTGTAAAATTTTTGTAGTGTAGATAAGGTAGTTGGACGATACGGTTGCGAGATGCAGTCCATGGGATCAGTCCATATGGTGGAGAGGGCTCAACAAAATTTGAATACGAGCTTAAGACAGACAGAAATGGCTAAACTGACGAATATTGTTGGCAACGCTACAGGTTACCGCAACCAGATTAACCTTGAAAGGCAGAGGCGCAACGACAACATCTAGTTAACTAACTGGCCTTAGGTTTAAATGTTTGGTTAAAACTTCAAACTTAAAAACGTGATTTTTTTTTTTTTTTTAATGATGTGAATTTTGTGAATAACATCTTTTAGTTTTAAGCTTTTTTTCCCGACAACAACATCTTTTAATACTTCTCCAACATAAAAAGGATGATGATAATGTTATATCAATCAATTATAAAGTTTGCTTAAATTCTTTAAATGTGATTTTTTTTTTTTTGTAAATTAACATCCGATTGCCATCATTTCTTCGACTTTATCAAAAGCAAAATACACCAAAATAAAAAATTACACCATCATTTTACCGTTTTAACTTTTGAGTCTATCGATCCGAATGTGTTTGTTCTCGGTAGTTTTTTTTTTGTTTGTTCTTGCTTTTTTAACTGAGGCTTACCGTTTCGTGTGACGGCGTAAGTTAGATACCTGGTCGAATAAGCGCTAACGTGGACGAGTAGCGAGCCTCATCATCAAATTCAATCACACACCGGAGTTGGGAGAGAGAGGGTTTTTCGTCTAGGGTTTTACGATTCGATTCTTACTCTCTCTCATTCAATCTCTTCACTGATTCCTCTTGGTAAAACCAACCACAAGGGTCTTCTCAAAAATGTTACCCAGATTAGGTCGACTCGTTACTCAAACCTCAAAGCTTCGATCTTTAACCACAAATGGACCGATGAAAAATCTCTCCTTTTTCTCGCGATATGGGTACGCCACTGTTGCTCCGGCGGAGACGGCGTCTGATCCTCCACTCCACAAGGATTTCCCTAGCAAATCTTTGGTATGTGATCCAAATTTGCTTTACCCATTTTAAAAGATCTCGTTTTTAGTTAGAAACTAGCTTATAAGGTCTGTGATCGGCAACTACTTAATTTGTAGTGATGTTCATGTCATTGTACGATTCCACCAAGTTAAAGCTAAAATTTGATACTATTGGTTCTAGTTTAATCTAATTGCTCTCTGAATCCGGGAGTAGAGTTACTTCTGCTTCTCCATTTTCTGTACCATGTTGTGGGGTTTGTTGCATTGATTTAGGACTTTACTTGTAACGAGGATTGATTTGGATTCATCCCTTTACATTTATATAGATTTGTGTTTTGGAATCATGCTCTTTATTCAACTGTTTTGTTTTGGATATCGTGTGCCGTGTTC
>NC_025702.1:11278848-11290572 GCF_000633955.1 Camelina sativa | reverse complement strand
CCCAAAGACTCTCCTCTCAGAATTGATGAACCAGACTATGCTGGGATCCGTCGTTTCATACTTAAGATGATGATGTTCTATAGCAAACAGAGCATGTCTATCCGTGGGGCAAACGTGATCTACAAGCGGATCATTGCACAAGTTGACAAACCAGCAATCTATGATGGTACAACAGGACACTGGAGATATGTTTTGTTTAAATTTTGATTTGCAAATAGATTGTTGTTTATATAATCTGGTGATTGTCTTTGCTGCAGTTTTCAACTTGGAGAAAACATTTAAAATTACATTTTCGCTGCTTGTCCTTCATATGTGGCTTGTTTTACGCCGCCTGAAGGAAGATGGACAGGAAGGTGTTGACCTTGGTCAATATGTCTATGAGATCTATAATCATGATGTGGAACTCAGGGTATCTAAAGCTGGGGTACGTGCTACACCTATGCTTTTGTTTTCTACATAAATCTTATTCTCTGTAGATTCCTTATAATTAAGATGGTCTTTGATCTTTCTTGAAATTGCAGGTTAACTTGCTGTTGGCCAAGTGGATGAAGGAGTTGGAGCGGATATTTTATGGAAATGTTGTTGCCTATGACGCCGCGTTACTTCCAGAAGCTAAACCAAATGAACTACAAATCAAATTGTGGAGGTAAAGCTTCAATAATGTTGTGGTCCATGCATTGAACTCGCCGAAAATTACACTGGAAAAGGAAAATTGTCCGGGTTGAATGTATATATTGTGGCAGCTATAGATGAAAGATTTTTCACAGATCGTCTGATGGAATTGGATTGTAGGAACGTATTTTCTGATGATGGAACAACAACACCTGATAACACGGATTTAAAAGCAGCACAGGCATGCTTTTCTCCACTCTATCTCTCTCACCAATACGCACGCACTGACATACAAGTTTAGGCTATGTGTTAAAGTTTTGATTGCTTTTATGTTTCAGGCAATGGCAAGATATGTCCGGAGAGAACTTGGTTCTTTATCTTTAACAGGTGCATACACTAGCCTCCCATTCTCTTATAGTGCTCTATCAATTGCAACATACAAATCAATTTTTGTTTTTTTTGTAAACTGAGAAGCTTTAGTTGGCATACCTCAATTCTGTTTCTCGCACTTGCACTCGAATAGACAAGCCTTGTCTTATATGGTTCTGTTTTGTAATGCACAGATAAAGAGTCCATATTCTCAGGCAATTTCTCATTCACTCCTTTGGAGAGCAAGCCCCTGTGACTTGAATGAAATAGAGGAAGCTGTGGCGCTTTGCGAATCAATCTTTCATTTATTGCTCTCTTTTTATAAGTTTTTATATCCAGCCAATGAAACATACACAAAGAGGAGGATATGCTGGTTGTTAGCATCTAGATGATCATGAAAACACTATGAAAGTCGTCAATAAGATAACTGGAATGGAGCATCTGATTGCATTGGTACTTTAATTGACTTACTAATGCTCAAGATCTTTTACAAAAGGCAAACAGTACTTACTACTACTTCTCTGCGTTTCAGCATGTATAATCTTGTATTTTACAGGTCGTTTTAGTTTTCCATCTTTTTCCGGGTCTTTTGAGTCGAGACAAATATAAGGTTAGCACAACAAATGAATTGTATCGGTTGAAGGAGATCTAAGTTGGTGACTTGTAGTCAGTGTAACCACTAACCAGTGAAATTGTAAAACACAAAATATCTTTTGTCGAAGGAGTTCAACCTCATCATAGCTTTCATATAGAAGAAATGCTCATGAATAAAGATTTAAGCTTTGCGGAAAAGGAGATTACAATTATCATTTGTGAAATTTATGCTGTGCTTATGTTTTTATAGATGCCAAACACAGAAAAAACTTGGGAGATCTTTCTCTCTTTGCTAGTTGCTACTGTCCTTAATGACTTCGCCACATATAATTCACAATCATAGAATAAAGTTTTGGAACAGTGAAGATGAAAGTAGATGATGATGTGACAGATTTTGAAGACTAAAAATGGTATGTTTTGAATTAAGCATTTTAACCGCTCATATAAATGCTTGATTAAGCTTCACTAGTTTGGTAGCAAATGAATATTACTGTTAACAATGGCATGTAGCTTTCAAAGATTGGGCATCTAAGGATCTAACTCCATGACATTTGTAATTGTGTATATATGGGCTATGTATAAAACTGTAATGATATAAGTATTTTTTGACAAGTCACTATTAATATATTCTGTGACAATTTGATTAGCCTTGGTCAAACTCCATAATTAGTAATTTTTGCTATACTATAGTGTTAATGCAATGATTCAGGTTCTGCGTTAATTTTGTATAATCATCTTATTTATAAGTATTTTTCATTTCCCAATATAACCTCCATGATATGAAGATGTCTCATCATGAATAGACTACATATATAACCTTACCTAATATTTGACCAGATGAAGTCGACGTATATAACACCATACTCTCTATATAACAAAACATTTAACTTTTAAGGATCAAAACATTATACTCTGACTCTCACACAACAAAAGTTAAAACTACAAAAAAGGGATTACAGCATACATTGCATGTTATTGTCACACATTTCAACACAAACGTTGGAAAAAAAAAAAAACACAAGACGAGATCAAACAATGAATGACAAATGTAAATGTGGAAATAGTTTTTAATCCTTCAAATTTTTAAGAAGCATGTTGTGCTTGTTGTTGGTGGACTCCAATGTTGTGTTGCCCAAACTTGGTATCCTGCGCTCTGCTCCCCACCTTCATCCGAGCATTATCTATCCTCTCAGATCCTGACCCCGTCATGTGCCTAAATACATTCACCATATTCTCCAATATTTAAATTCTTTATACATACAATGAATATACCGTGCAGAGTAAGCTAGGTTTGAAGCGTAGGTCACATTTTGTGTATCAGTGTAGATTATACCTGTAGAGCCAAGAGAAAGCGGTAATGGCGGCTATGCCAAAGCCACCGGAGGCGAGGAATCCAGTGATGATGAGAGTGACGGTGATTACTGCCGGAACCAAGACGGGGCTAAAGATGACGAGCAACGGAGTAGCTACTGTGAGTGCAATCACTGTTCCGGCGAGTGTTAGGCCGGAGAGGACTAGTAGTGACCCTCCGGCTGTGACCGCGGTTGCTGCCTTCACCATCTGCCTCGCCTTCGGATGGGCTTGGGTACTGTCTCGGCTTATCATCTCGTGATGTGTTCTTGTTTGGTCCGCCATTGATTCTTTTTACGATCGTTCCAAAACAAAAAAAAGCAAAAGAAAATTAACAAAGAGAAATCGTAATGTATTTGGAGTAGTAACTAGCAGCGAGAAAGCTATAAGATATATGAAAGGAGATGAGCGAGAGAGCTGGTGGGGTCGCTTGAGACGTGAACCACGTGTCGAGAGTGTTTTCATGCAGCCGTTGCATGTGTAAATGAGAGTAGAGGATGGTCTGCTTTGAGACACGTACGTTTTGGCCGTTTTGTTAATTATTGAAATATAACACAATTGGACCGGAACATAGACGTTACAATCGGTCCTGGTTGCATATATGGTCTTGAAACACCACTCTATATGAGCAAAGAAAAGTATGTTTGGAATCAATATCCATTAGGCCAAACCAACTAATTCTTACAAAAACTGATGAAATCATATATTCTTACAAAAACCCTGATCATAATTCTACTCTCGAGATATTTCTTGACAATTTCTGTCCTATTTATTTAAATTATTATATAAATCCATCCATATTGCCAGATGGGATGAAATTGAATGTGGAATTGTGTATTGTAACAACCATTACATGATTCCAAAGTCAATGTTTAAAGGTTCATAATAAGTAATTACGAAAATATTTTTGACGCAATCTCTAGAAACTTTTAGATTTATCTGAATTTATGCAAATGGAGTTTACCGCATTTTAATATTGAATTTAAATTACAAGTTCTATAAGCTTTCCAGACACTGTCCACTTTAATTTGGATCTTCATCTCTCATTCAAAATTGACTCGTACGGAGAAAATTAATGAAATAGTTAGGTCTTGTTTGCAGAGAAAACATTCATATGGAACAAAACATATATATCCAACAATTAGAACATGCCTGTTTTCACAATTAATATTTCAATGAATACTCCACGAAGGAGCCAGAAGACCAGAAGAAGGTCCAGAACCATATATCAACATTTGAGATACATATTGCATCATGCTCCCCTTCTATAAATAAAGTGTGCGAAGTTGTCAACTTTTTAAACAACATAAGGTTTAATAGCCATCATCTTTGATTTAATTTCTTCAGATAACATAATAGTGAGAGCAGTGGATTCAAAATTCATCCACACCAATCCTTCCTTGAGGTATTTCTCTCTAATACATTATACATTTTCAAACTGCATATTATATATGTGTATGTTTATTTGACATAGATAGATGTATCTATATATATTATTATTATTTCATATGACGCAGGTGTAAGAGTGAAAGTAATGACTATGATGAAGAGAGTGGTAATAAATATCCCTTTGTGAGTGCTCTGTGTATGAATGGTGGAGATGGAGACAAAAGCTACGCTGCCAACTCTCTTATTCCGGTTCTTTCATCTTCTTTACTTCAAATGATCACTTTCATATATATATCGTTGGTTAGAAGCACCAAAAGAACTCATTACGTTAATATTGCACCAAAAGAACTCATTACACAATTGTGTCAAGAAGTTCTAAAGTAAAAAGGACCCTAAACCCTAAACCCTAAACCCTAAACCCTAAACCCTAAACCTAAAACCTTAGAGCCTATACTCATTTCTCTTTTATTGTTAATTTATTTCAGAGAAGGGTTTTATCAATGATCAAGCCGATCTTGATTAGAAACACAAAGGAAATGGTGACAAACTTGGACTTTCCCACGTGCATTAAAGTAGCTGATTTGGGGTGTTCTTCAGGGCAAAACACGTTTATGGCAATGAGTGAGATCGTTAACACAATCAATGTGTTATGTCGAGAACAGAACCAATATCCGCCTGAGATAGAATGTCGTCTGAACGATCTCCCTGGTAACGACTTCAACACAACTTTCAAGTTCATAACTTTCTTCAACAAGAAGCTCAGAAGCGAGGGATCATGCTTCGTTTCTGGATTCCCTGGTTCCTTTCACTCAAGGCTCTTTCCTCGAAAGAGTCTCCATTTGGTACATTCGATTTATAGTGTTCATTTCCTCTCTAAGGCTTCTATAAACTTCCTCTATATTTTATTCACCTAAAGACATTTAAACGTCCTTAAAACTAAAACAATGGTATCGAAAACTTGTAAGGTTCCCGACGGACTGGAGAAAAACAAGATGAATGCATACATAACAAGTTCAAGTCCCCTAAGTGTATACCAGGCTTACTTGAATCAATTCCAGAGAGATTTTACGACATTTCTTAAAATGCGTTCTGAAGAGATGGTATCTAGTGGACGTATGGTTCTCACATTAATGGGAAGAAACACTCTGGATGATCCTTCGTATAGGGATTGTTGTCATATTTGGACATTGTTATCCAATTCTCTCGGCGACCTAGTCTTCGAGGTATCAAATTATTAGATATTCATATTTGTTAAATTTTTAAACTTATTACTGTATGTATATATATGCTCACAATATTTTGAAACTATATACGATTAATCTGTATGTGATGCGCACCCCGTCCATACTTTCATATAAGTCAATGTTTTCCAACCAACAACACTCTTTTGCTTCTTACATTTCTTTCAGAGGTGTTTCTCAGAATACATATTCAATCGGAACTAGTATCTCCTTCTTTTTTTATTTGCCAACAAGAATATTTGGAGTTCTTTGTTCGTTGTATGATTAACCTAACCCATACCCATACGTGAAATGCTATGAAGCCAAACCTCATAAAACCCTTTGTACGTGGGGACTCATAATTAAATGGACGGAAGTTACAAATCTTGACCATGAATGTGCATGAAGGAATTTCAAACATTTCGTTGTCCAAAATAGGCAAGTTGCTCTATATAATAACTATACTATATTGCTTAGCCGTGAAAGACACAGAAATCAAGTAACCAAACTCAGAATAATTTCAAAGTTCAAACAATTAAACAAAATAATAAGTTTCAAATAATTCGGCCAAAAGAGCTACTACAAGTCTACAACCAGCAAATCATATAATCCAGTGTGCCCAGACGAGAGAATCCAAGGCAGCCATATTTGTCTAAAACAGGCAAGTGGAGGACAAACACATTCGTGCATCCAACTTCTCCAAAATATAAATTACCCATAAAAGTATATAAAAAAGTGTCAAATTTTTATTCAAAACTTCTCTTTAATAATTAATTTGTATCTTAGATATGAAAAAAAAAACCTGGAAGCCGACACTAGCTTCATAATTGATATGGCCCCTCCACAACAAAAAGACAAAGCCTCAAATCCTTTCTTTATCTTAAAATAATAATTTAGAGAGTCCACTTGCCACACTCCAAAACAACAAAAGAACCACACAAGTCAAAATCTTGAAAAAGGATCCTTCCTCTCTCCAACACAAGAAGCTCACTACGAAACCTCTCACTTCCCACCTCTATATAACCTCCAATCACAAAAACTAAAAACCCACATTCAAAACCACAATCGAAAACACAAATAAGACTCCAGCATCATCTATGGCTTCTTCACATCAACAACAACAACAACAACAATTAGAACAACACCAATCAGGTTTAGATCTCATAACCCAACACCTCCTTACCGATTTCCCTTCCTTAGAGACCTTTGTCTCCACCATCTACCACTCCACCACCTCAAGTACCCTAAGCCAACGCAAGCCACCTCTTGCTACCATTGCAGTTCCTACTACTGCACCGGTGGCTCAAGAGGAGGAGGAGCAAAGGCATTACAGAGGCGTCAGGAGACGACTGTGGGGTAAGTATGCGGCTGAGATCAGAGACCCTAGCAAGAAAGGTGTTCGTGTTTGGTTAGGGACTTTTGACTCAGCCATAGAAGCTGCAAGAGGTTATGACAAAGCTGCTTTTAAACTACGAGGAAGCAAAGCTATTCTTAACTTCCCACTCGAAGCAGGCAAGCACGAGGACTTAGGAGACAACAACAAGAGGACTGTGTCTTTGAAAGAAAAGAGGAAGAGACAAGTAACAGGGGACGAAAGCCACCTGAGCAGCCATAAAGCTGTGAAGAGGGAAGAAGTTCAGGCTCAGGCTGATGCTTGTCCATTAACACCGTCAAGTTGGATGGGGTTTTGGGACAAAGCAGACAGTAAAGAGATGGGAATATTCTCCGTGCCTCCTTTATCTCCTTATCCATCTCTTGGATACTCTTCACTAGTGGTTACGTAAACGTCCGAGGATCAAATCTGGAAATATCTTAACATTAGGTGACATTAGCAACTTTAGAT
Source organism: Camelina sativa (assembly GCF_000633955.1). Lineage (NCBI taxonomy): Eukaryota > Viridiplantae > Streptophyta > Magnoliopsida > Brassicales > Brassicaceae > Camelina > Camelina sativa. The sequence goes on along the minus strand of NC_025702.1, from coordinate 11,283,195 downwards.
TGTGTTAAAAGCTTCTAAGATTAGCTGATTGTAAAAAAAACAATGCTTTTCTATATTCATTCATTCTTCTTAAATGCGAATCTTTCTACCTTTCCTTAAACGAGCACAAAAGTTTAATTAATTTTCTATAGCATGTCTTCCTTTTCCTTAAACGAAAACAAAAGAGTAAGTTCGAACTTACAAGACCTACTAATGACCCCTTCGAACAAAACGATGGCCTCCAAGACTTTGGTCGCTCTGTCTAATAGGGCAGAAACCCACAAACATATGCACTTTGCTTCAACCCTATAAATTTCACCATAGAACAAAAAAATCTCATCAGGTAATAAAGTAGATGCCAAGATATAGTTTGATAACGACTGACCAACTGGTTATTGATGACAGTGAAACAAATTCTTATTTCTTACAAACCGACTCCAAGGGAAGCTGGACCTACCTTCAAGAAAACCAAATGATAAGATATCTACGTTTTGAAGAACTGATCTCATATAGACAGAATTGACTACACACAGAGAATTCCATGGACAAAAATCCCTACAAAGACAAGAAAACTACTTTGGAACCACCGGAATGTTCATATCCTTACAATATACATTGAAACCATTTAACTAAGCTGAAAACATGCTACACAATATCAAACCATGTTGGTATTCAGAAGTTGAAATATCACATAAAAATAAATATACTGCATACACACGTTATACTAAAGAATGAATACAAACATTGAACTGAAGTATAGTACAAAGACAATGAGTCAACAATTTAAGGAAGACCTGAACCAACAAACGTCGAGAAATTGACTAAAACAGGCAAGCCGACAGCCACTCCTGCATCCATCTTTCCAAAATATAATTATACTTTACCCCCTTAAGTTTAAAAAAGTGTCAATTTTTCTTTCAAAATTCTCTAATAAAAACAATTTTAAAATGTGTGTATTGGATATGAAGAAACCTGGAAATAGACACTAGCTTGATGATGATGGCCCCTCACTGATAAAGAAAAATCCACAAAATCCCACCTTTCTTATCTTACAGTTATAATATTTAAAGCCCACTTGCCACACTCAAAAACCAACACTAGAACTAAACAAGTCAAAATAATTGAAAAGAATCCTTCCTCTATCCAACGAAGAAGCTAACTACGAAACCTCTCACTTCCCAATTTTATATAACCCTGCAATCTCATAAACCAAAATCCACAATCGAAACAACGATCAAATAGAAAGAGACTCCAACATCATCTATGGCATCTACACATCAACAACAAGACCAATCAGCTTTAGATCTCATAGCCCAACACCTTCTTACTGATTTCCCTTCCTTAGAGAACTTTGTCTCCAACATCCACCACAGCACCACCTCCTCTCTAAGCCAACGCAAGCCACCTCTTGCCACCATTGCAGTTCCTACTACTGCACCAGTGGCTCAAGGGGATGATCAAAGGCATTACAGAGGCGTGAGGCGAAGACCGTGGGGTAAGTTTGCAGCTGAGATCAGAGACCCAAACAAGAAAGGTGTTCGTGTCTGGTTAGGGACTTTTGACACAGCCATGGAAGCTGCAAGAGGCTACGACAAGGCTGCTTTTAAACTACGAGGAAGTAAAGCCATTCTTAACTTTCCACTCGAAGCAGGCAAGTACAAGGACTTAGAAGACAACAACAACAATAATAAGACTGTATTTTTAAAGGCAAAGAGGAAGAGACAAGTAATGGAGGATGAAAGCCATGGAAGTAACCTGTGTATCCATAAAGCTGTGAAGAGAGAAGAAGCAGAAGTTCAGGCTCAGGCTGAGGCTTGTCCGTTAACGCCGTCAAGTTGGATGGGGTTTTGGGACGGAGAAGACAGTAAGGAGATGACAATATTCACCGTGCCTCCGTTATCTCCTTACCCATCTCTTGGATACCCTCAACTCGTGCTTACGTGAGCTTCTGGATCAAATTGGGAACATTAGGTGACATCAGCAACTTTGGATTACTATCACAAGCAAAACATTCAAAGATGATAATATATAGAGCTTGTTAATCTCAAGGGTTGTATTCAAGATTCCTCAAGTAGTGAACTAGCTTCTAGATTCGTTGATCGTAATTGATTTACTATATTCATTCATTCTTCTTAAATGCAATTCTTTCTACCAATCCTTTAAGAACTCAAGAGGATGATTGATTTCTTATAGAACAAAGAGGAAGCTCAAACTTACAAGATCATGGTAATGAATCCTTTCAACAATATGATGGCCAAACATCCAGGACTTCGGTCGCCATCTAATAGTGCAGACAGTAGACACCCATAAACAGATGCACATTGCTTCAACCCTATAAATTTCACCATAGAACAAATAATTGCATCATTTAACAAACTAGATGGCAGCTTGTTAATAACTGAACCCATTGGTTACTGATGATGCTGAAGTAAATTCTTACAAAACGACTCTAAGAAAAGCTGGACCTACCTTCAAGAGAACCAAAAGATAAAATATCTACATTTCGGAAGATCTGAGCTTGTATAGTACATAGACTGACTACACACAGACGTTTCCATGGCCAATGGAAGGGTCCTATAGAGACAGGAAAACTACTTTGGTTCTACCGGAATTTTCATCTTCTACAATGAAACCATTTTTAACCAAGCAAAAAACATGCTGCAAAACATCAAATAGTGGATTTTCGATCAACAACCAAGTTCCATTCAGATCCCAAATCCTCTCATTCTCTGTTGGACATCTGAAGTGGAAATATTACATAAGAATGAATATTTACATTATACTGAAGAAATACAAAAGGAAATAAGGCAACAACTTAAGGAGGTCTTGAACCTACATACCTGTATTTGTCAGATCATTATCAATGTCCATAATGCAGAGATACAGACTGCCCAAGACACAAAAATTCAGTACGATTAATAAAAAACCCTAAGCCATCTGTTTGTCACCTGCTCCACCTGAGCTTCGGCTTCCAGATGTACGTGATGCTAAAGGTCGTAACATGTTCACATCATACAACAAAACAAGAGTATCTTGATCATTCCAAGTCACTAAATCAAAGGGAACAAACAAAGGGGAATACTGGATATGAGAGAGTATTGATTGCATTTTAGTGCTGCACCCTGACTGTTTAAGACTTTGATTATTAAGTGACACCGCCAACTCAGTAGGTTCTTCTAAATAGAACAAATATACAGGCACACAACTTCCAGAAATTATACTTTCCTTGCATAATATAATACATGATACAATTGAACTGAACAAGCTTTCCTTTGCTGCTAAACCATGTATCAAATACATTGGTCATAATCGACATCTTGCTACCTGAGCAATCACAGAGAAAATGAGATGATTTTTATAGTGTAAACAACTACGTGACATATCTCGTCCGACTGGAAAACTGTTGCTTTACTATGAAACTTGAGTCCTTAGGTATCTTGTCCTAGACTCTTGGGTGATGAAAGTTTTACTGATTTAGGCATGGAAATGATCGATGATATGCTCTATGACATCTGCTCCTTCTATATGCATATCTTCATTTTTAACCTGTAAATGGCATAACACAGGCTATTAGACTAGAAAGTATGTGAAATTCATCCTATCAGAATGAATTAACACTACGATATTGTTCATGCTTAATAACAACAGAAAGATAACTGTCACGAAAAGATGCAATTAAAACCCTTAGCAAGGAGGATAAACAAATGTTATATCTTAGGACACGTGAGGGATGACAGGAGAGAGTGACCTGTATAACATTATGGGCAGCGAACCTCTGCCTGCAACTGTGAAAGCTAACATCAACTTTTTCCCATGATACAGAGGACAGACCTTTGATAATTTCTTCTGCAAAATCGACAAGGAATTATGTCTTAAATACACCATGCTGTTTATTAAAATAAGAAAGCAGAAGCACTACAACTGGTAGACCAACATATAAATTGTTTGTAATAAACACTAATCTTTCTAGCAGCTAATGAGATCTAAGGCATAGAAATTAGAAATAGAAAAAAGGGAAGTGAGCAATAATATCTACAACAAAACTAATAAACGCCTAAACGGTCAGTATATCATCAAGTGCAAGCTAACCTTCTATGTCGTCTGAGTGATTTTCGCCTTCTGGTATGTCCTCAACATCACATGCCTTACAGAGCTCTTCGTAAACAATATGAGGATACTTATCATTCAGAGAATCTTCCCACTGGGTAAACAAGAAATTATTCATTTGTTAGAGAGACCCATCATATCAAAATTCTGAAACCAATGAAGTAATCCAGTAAGAGTCAAATTACCTTAGGCAATTCACTGTCACGTCTAATAGATGCAGTCTTCCAGCCAACGACGCCTATTCAGATCTAGTGAAGGAAA
>NC_025702.1:11220018-11277757 GCF_000633955.1 Camelina sativa | reverse complement strand
CCAACATATAAATTGTTTGTAATAAACACTAATCTTTCTAGCAGCTAATGAGATCTAAGGCATAGAAATTAGAAATAGAAAAAAGGGAAGTGAGCAATAATATCTACAACAAAACTAATAAACGCCTAAACGGTCAGTATATCATCAAGTGCAAGCTAACCTTCTATGTCGTCTGAGTGATTTTCGCCTTCTGGTATGTCCTCAACATCACATGCCTTACAGAGCTCTTCGTAAACAATATGAGGATACTTATCATTCAGAGAATCTTCCCACTGGGTAAACAAGAAATTATTCATTTGTTAGAGAGACCCATCATATCAAAATTCTGAAACCAATGAAGTAATCCAGTAAGAGTCAAATTACCTTAGGCAATTCACTGTCACGTCTAATAGATGCAGTCTTCCAGCCAACGACGCCTATTCANTATAGTGTAAACAACTACGTGACATATCTCGTCCGACTGGAAAACTGTTGCTTTACTATGAAACTTGAGTCCTTAGGTATCTTGTCCTAGACTCTTGGGTGATGAAAGTTTTACTGATTTAGGCATGGAAATGATCGATGATATGCTCTATGACATCTGCTCCTTCTATATGCATATCTTCATTTTTAACCTGTAAATGGCATAACACAGGCTATTAGACTAGAAAGTATGTGAAATTCATCCTATCAGAATGAATTAACACTACGATATTGTTCATGCTTAATAACAACAGAAAGATAACTGTCACGAAAAGATGCAATTAAAACCCTTAGCAAGGAGGATAAACAAATGTTATATCTTAGGACACGTGAGGGATGACAGGAGAGAGTGACCTGTATAACATTATGGGCAGCGAACCTCTGCCTGCAACTGTGAAAGCTAACATCAACTTTTTCCCATGATACAGAGGACAGACCTTTGATAATTTCTTCTGCAAAATCGACAAGGAATTATGTCTTAAATACACCATGCTGTTTATTAAAATAAGAAAGCAGAAGCACTACAACTGGTAGACCAACATATAAATTGTTTGTAATAAACACTAATCTTTCTAGCAGCTAATGAGATCTAAGGCATAGAAATTAGAAATAGAAAAAAGGGAAGTGAGCAATAATATCTACAACAAAACTAATAAACGCCTAAACGGTCAGTATATCATCAAGTGCAAGCTAACCTTCTATGTCGTCTGAGTGATTTTCGCCTTCTGGTATGTCCTCAACATCACATGCCTTACAGAGCTCTTCGTAAACAATATGAGGATACTTATCATTCAGAGAATCTTCCCACTGGGTAAACAAGAAATTATTCATTTGTTAGAGAGACCCATCATATCAAAATTCTGAAACCAATGAAGTAATCCAGTAAGAGTCAAATTACCTTAGGCAATTCACTGTCACGTCTAATAGATGCAGTCTTCCAGCCAACGACGCCTATTCAGATCTAGTGAAGGAAACGAAATGTAATTTTCATATGCTACAAAGCGTATTACTACAAACAACACACATAAAGGATACGATCATAGCCCACATTTGAATAAAGCACCCGCCTTTTGAAGGCACGTAGCGCTGATCTGCAATAGCAAAACGTTTTCTAGTGAGAACACCTTCGAGACATGGTTAGGTGAACTAGTGAAAAATGGGGGCATAGGCTGGCATACATGAATTGACAATCACCGGTATCTTCCACCATGCGTCGAAGCAAGGGTGGTTTCCCCTCATCTTCATCTTTCAAGAATAGGTGCCGGCCAGTTCTTTTAAATANGTCACGAAAAGATGCAATTAAAACCCTTAGCAAGGAGGATAAACAAATGTTATATCTTAGGACACGTGAGGGATGACAGGAGAGAGTGACCTGTATAACATTATGGGCAGCGAACCTCTGCCTGCAACTGTGAAAGCTAACATCAACTTTTTCCCATGATACAGAGGACAGACCTTTGATAATTTCTTCTGCAAAATCGACAAGGAATTATGTCTTAAATACACCATGCTGTTTATTAAAATAAGAAAGCAGAAGCACTACAACTGGTAGACCAACATATAAATTGTTTGTAATAAACACTAATCTTTCTAGCAGCTAATGAGATCTAAGGCATAGAAATTAGAAATAGAAAAAAGGGAAGTGAGCAATAATATCTACAACAAAACTAATAAACGCCTAAACGGTCAGTATATCATCAAGTGCAAGCTAACCTTCTATGTCGTCTGAGTGATTTTCGCCTTCTGGTATGTCCTCAACATCACATGCCTTACAGAGCTCTTCGTAAACAATATGAGGATACTTATCATTCAGAGAATCTTCCCACTGGGTAAACAAGAAATTATTCATTTGTTAGAGAGACCCATCATATCAAAATTCTGAAACCAATGAAGTAATCCAGTAAGAGTCAAATTACCTTAGGCAATTCACTGTCACGTCTAATAGATGCAGTCTTCCAGCCAACGACGCCTATTCAGATCTAGTGAAGGAAACGAAATGTAATTTTCATATGCTACAAAGCGTATTACTACAAACAACACACATAAAGGATACGATCATAGCCCACATTTGAATAAAGCACCCGCCTTTTGAAGGCACGTAGCGCTGATCTGCAATAGCAAAACGTTTTCTAGTGAGAACACCTTCGAGACATGGTTAGGTGAACTAGTGAAAAATGGGGGCATAGGCTGGCATACATGAATTGACAATCACCGGTATCTTCCACCATGCGTCGAAGCAAGGGTGGTTTCCCCTCATCTTCATCTTTCAAGAATAGGTGCCGGCCAGTTCTTTTAAATATCCAGTGGATAATGAGGCCTGCAACTTTCTCAATAGAAGAAAAACCAAATAGAAACGGAACCTGGAAGAAGAGAACAAACAACTCCTATGAGAATAACATCCAGACATAAGTGGAATAGTAATTCAATAATACAAATATATTTCCATGGTTCAAGAAAGCAAGTGTCATTTATATCTTATATGCATTACGTTGGGGAAAGTTGGGTAAAGAAAGTGCCAGAATCATGTGATTCACCAGAATCATGTTATGCAATGAACTTTGTAAAAGAAAAATTCGTTTCAAATTCAAACAATTTATAAAGACTATTTAGCAAAACAAATCACTAGAATAAACACACTATGCATGCACATAAGAAGAGTTACCTGTTTATTACCCACTGAACCCAAATGTGGAGTAGCTACAGTAATAAAGTTTATAGCCTCTAGTNATTATGTCTTAAATACACCATGCTGTTTATTAAAATAAGAAAGCAGAAGCACTACAACTGGTAGACCAACATATAAATTGTTTGTAATAAACACTAATCTTTCTAGCAGCTAATGAGATCTAAGGCATAGAAATTAGAAATAGAAAAAAGGGAAGTGAGCAATAATATCTACAACAAAACTAATAAACGCCTAAACGGTCAGTATATCATCAAGTGCAAGCTAACCTTCTATGTCGTCTGAGTGATTTTCGCCTTCTGGTATGTCCTCAACATCACATGCCTTACAGAGCTCTTCGTAAACAATATGAGGATACTTATCATTCAGAGAATCTTCCCACTGGGTAAACAAGAAATTATTCATTTGTTAGAGAGACCCATCATATCAAAATTCTGAAACCAATGAAGTAATCCAGTAAGAGTCAAATTACCTTAGGCAATTCACTGTCACGTCTAATAGATGCAGTCTTCCAGCCAACGACGCCTATTCAGATCTAGTGAAGGAAACGAAATGTAATTTTCATATGCTACAAAGCGTATTACTACAAACAACACACATAAAGGATACGATCATAGCCCACATTTGAATAAAGCACCCGCCTTTTGAAGGCACGTAGCGCTGATCTGCAATAGCAAAACGTTTTCTAGTGAGAACACCTTCGAGACATGGTTAGGTGAACTAGTGAAAAATGGGGGCATAGGCTGGCATACATGAATTGACAATCACCGGTATCTTCCACCATGCGTCGAAGCAAGGGTGGTTTCCCCTCATCTTCATCTTTCAAGAATAGGTGCCGGCCAGTTCTTTTAAATATCCAGTGGATAATGAGGCCTGCAACTTTCTCAATAGAAGAAAAACCAAATAGAAACGGAACCTGGAAGAAGAGAACAAACAACTCCTATGAGAATAACATCCAGACATAAGTGGAATAGTAATTCAATAATACAAATATATTTCCATGGTTCAAGAAAGCAAGTGTCATTTATATCTTATATGCATTACGTTGGGGAAAGTTGGGTAAAGAAAGTGCCAGAATCATGTGATTCACCAGAATCATGTTATGCAATGAACTTTGTAAAAGAAAAATTCGTTTCAAATTCAAACAATTTATAAAGACTATTTAGCAAAACAAATCACTAGAATAAACACACTATGCATGCACATAAGAAGAGTTACCTGTTTATTACCCACTGAACCCAAATGTGGAGTAGCTACAGTAATAAAGTTTATAGCCTCTAGTCCACATATAGTGCCTTTGGGAGGCTCTTCACTACTCTCTGCTAACGGTTCTTTCAAATCTTCTTCCTGATTAGCTGGCTTGTACAATTTCCCAATTGCATACCTTGCAGCAAGCCCTCCCAAAGAATGTGCAACAAAGGAGATTTTACGGATATTTTGTCTTTTCTGAATAATTTCGAGGACCTGTGACAAAAAACATATTCGTTACATAAAACAGAGTCCGACTTCCCTAATGGTTTAAATGAAGGAGTAAAGAAAGTTTGTGATGGCTTACGTACCTCAGATGCAAGACGTTCACCCATTACATCCACACCATCTAGCGTAAGCGCAGACGCATTCTTTTCGCTACCTGCTTTTAAAAACAGTAAGATCATAAGAATCTTGGGGGGCAATATGAGGTAATTGCCAGCTACACAGACCAAAATAGTAGCAAGAGATAAAACAACACAACAACCCAATTCAATAGATGAAAGATTAGGCAAAAAGGGACCACTAACTAAAGTGTAATTCAGAAAAGGGAAACTAATCCCAATTAGCAATATTCTAAAAATTGTCACAAAGAAAGAACAAAAAGTGTAAGAAGACTTGTCTTACAGTGAACAAATACTTTGTCAGGAAGCTTTTTAACGAATTGCTCAGCTCCAAACTTCCAATCATCCGTACTGCAGAACCAAAATTAGGAAACAACAATTACAATTCTACTCCCAAATTGATTCAAGAGCGGAGAGAGGTTTTAAATACCTTCCCAAGATGCCATGGACCATAACGACGAGGTGATCAGCGGAAGAAGAATCAGAATTCTGACAACTCCAAACATCAAGGCTCCCATCGACAGACTCCGCGGAGCAAACACCGTTCTCCTCCTCTTGCTTATTATTCTCCATGGGATCAATCAAAGGTTCAAAGAACAAACGCCCAAGTTATCAAATTTGAAATTCGAATTCGATCGGATCGGATCTAGTTCACAGCATAAACAGAGCTTTCAAAACAACCAATTTCAGAGGATCCAGGTACGATACAATGAGCCAATGAGAAGAATTGGGCTTAAAATTAAAAAAAAAAGGTGGGAATATAAATGAGGGATAGGGTAAGAGTAGAGAAAGTGTGTGTAGAGTGGGGATGAAGAGAGAGAGCAAAGAGACAGACTTGCCTGAGAAGGAAACAGAAGCAAAAGACAAAGATAAAAAAGTGTATTCGTGGAAGTAAGGAATTCTCAAGTCGGCTTCCACAGGGACATTACCGACCTCCTTGGGGGAACTGATTCTCTCTACGCCATTGCTTTTATTTTTCTTCTTTAATTTTTTTTATTTTTTGATTAGGAGAAAAATAATATTTTTTTGACTATTTTTTTTTTTTTCTGAACTACAAAAAATAATATCTTTGACTTCACTGGTTTCACTTTCTTCCTTTACTCGATATGAAGTGAATCTGTTATAACCGAACTGCTGAATCTTTTTTTATTGGATAAACTGATTTGTGTTTATAAGAAGGTTACAATAGATTTGGATTAAAGGTGTATGCATCAAGAATAAAGAGTTACTCCGTCTGACCATTTTTTCCTTGCCTTCCATAGAAGGCCCTCATAAACCTTATTGAATCCTGTTTTTAAAATCAGTACAGTATTTGACTTATTATAAGTTTGTTGTTATTATCCTCCAGTTTAACCAGTCTATTAGGTTTAAGTCAGTTGTACACATGTTTTCAATATTTGGTAATGTGATTCGAGTATCACTATTCACCAAATCGTTAAGTATCAATTGCCTATTAAAAACGGATAATTAAGTTTCATTCTAAGATTGGAAGGGGTGATTCCAAAATAACTTTTTCTAATCCAATTTGTTTATATCCAATTGTCAATAACAAATACGTGGTCATTAAAACAAGGGATTAATAATTCATTTTCAAAATTCACAGGAAACGATCGCTTAAGATAAACAGGGGGGATCCAAAATAAACACAACTATCTAAACTTTTGGCCAAGTATTAGAACAGATTCAGAAGCTAAACGGTTGACATTCACTTTGAGATGCACAAAGCAACTCTCAGATCAAGTGTTGGATTAGATTAATTTTGCTTCATCATTATCACACCAGTCTTAGTTACCGTCTTACTATAACTAATATAATTTGAATAAAACCAAGAAAACAGAGCGGATGATAAAAGAGATAACTCAGTAGTGGCTAGTGATTTTAGGTTCGATTCTGCCAGCAATTCTCTTCAGCTATATCAGAAGAGGGAGCTGTATATCCTCATCGCTATCTCCTTCATAACCCCAATCAAGATCCAAAAACAAACCATAAACAATTTTCCTCGATAAAATCAATTCATTTGTATAGCCAATTTCCCTAGAAAATTTCAGATTCGAAAACGAAAACAAGAAAAAAAAAAGAGAGAGAGAAGAAGGCTCAGTTCAGCGGGAGTATCGACACAGAAACGAATCAACCAATTATGGATGAAACGACTCATTCCGGTCTGTTGAGCTTGAATTTTCCGAGTCGTCACTGCCAAACAACTCTCTCTATACACAGATTAAAAACATACTAAGTATCATGAAACCTAAAATTCCTAAAGAACCTAGAGAAGACGACGATTAAAACAGAAGAAGCTTCACAGAAAAGAGAGAAGAATCCTAGATTGTAAAAACTGACGATGAGTTTGACCTCGGCGATTGCTTTCAATTTATAGGGGACATCATAATTAGGGTTTTGCTAGGTCTTCGGTGTAAGTTTTTTTGGTAAAAGCCCATTTTCGGCCCGTTAGAGTTTTCTAGAATTGTGCTGCTTCGGTTCGGTTTGGTTTAATTATGTTTATTTCTGGTTCAGGCTTGAAATTGAAATCTGGTTTTAAATATTTTCTCCTCCTTAGTTTTTTTTTTCTTCTTCTTTAATTTCCGGGCAAAATGGACGCACTGAGAGCTTCTTACGGCGACGCTTCATCGGACTCCGATACAGATGATTATCCTCCTGCTTGTTCCGTTTCTGCTAATCCCGGCGAGAAATCAACCGCTGAGAAGGATTCGATTCCCCTTCCTCCTCCGCCTCTTTCTCTTCTCGAATCCACTGTATCCACAGGTGATCCTCACGAACTTGTTACTCTCTCAAATCTGATTCATACTGATTTTTTTTCTCTGAAATCTGAAGGTTCGGTGGATTTCTCCACAACAGAGCCTGTGGTTCGAGTTAGAAACTTCCCTCACGTCGATGGCAACTACGCGTTACACGTTTACATCCCTGGTACTAAATCTCTTTTTTCCAAAAACCTAAGCTTCTGAATCATTCAAATGTTCTTGCTAACTAGGATCAGTATGTGTTCTAGTTACTATACCTCCATACCCGAAGAAGGAGATTGTCAGTTTCTTAAAGAAGGTTGCATCAGTTGTTCCTAATCTTCATATGGTTGAAGCTGATGAGCCACTCAGCATTCTATGCAAGGATGATCAGAAGTTTAAGCGTGCATTGGGGAGACAGTTCCATATAAGCTTAGGAAGGAGCGTTCCTATACGTGTTCATCAGATTAACTCAGTGGTTTCTATGCTTCGACAAAAGCTTCAGTTTCATAAGAGGTGTATAGCTACATTTTCTTTTTTATATACTAACTATATGAACCAATTTAACGATGAGACTTGTGAAATTGTTTTCGACAGGTACTTGATCGATTTCAATAAGTGGGAAGTCTTTGTGAATGATGACTGTACTCGCTCTTTCCTTTCTTTCGAAATCACCACTTCAGGACTGTCCGAGGTAATGCTGTACAAAAGAGGTTTATTGCATTCTCGGTACTTCGTATATTAGGTATTGCACTGATGTTTATATCTTTGATTCAGATAATCAAGCAGATCGATGCTGTTAATGAAGTTTACAAGTTTCACAATCTGCCAGAGTTCTACAAGGTCTCCACTTGATATATTCTATATAAAAAGCTTGTTTGTATGTAACAGATGTCTCTGTCACCAACACTTTACCCATCTGTGTTTGCCTTCAATTTTTTTCCTATAGGATCCGCGGCCGCATATATCCTTGGTCTGGGCATTGGGTGACATTAGAAATTCACTAAAGGGAGCTGTTGATGGGGAACTGAGGAAGCTTAGAGCTGGTGGTTGTGTGCAGAATCGTGTCTTCGTCTCTACGTTTTCTGGGATCGAGTGTAAGATAGGAAAAAGAAAACACAGAATATGTTAACTCCCAGATGAATAAGAATATCCCAATTTCTGTGTTTGAAGACCTATGAGTTGGTATTGTAACGACATAGAAGCATAGGCATGAATTAATATGTTTTCTAGGGTATTCCACATTATATGTCTTCAGGTCTCTAATAAAAAAAAGGGTCTTAACAAATCATGGTAACAATAGTGATTTGTGGACAGTGATTGGGTAAAGGTAGATATTGAACTGGCTATTATATTACAAAACGTTTCCAAGAAAGTCAAATCATGGAACAAATTTTCGGTAACCTGGAGTCCAAAAATTGTCCGAGCATGCTAATAGGCTTCTCGAGAAACCTCATCAAACTCGGGGTGGCAGCAGCGAGGATGGACGTGATGAGAATGCAGTAAAGCTTGACCTGATCAGGTGCAATGCTGGTCATGGCTGTGTTGTGCGAGAAGTACATAGCCATCATACAAATCTGAAGCTGGAACCGCAATGGGAACCCGAGTGTGAGAATGTTGAGGATAGAGAGTGAAACCGAAAAGCCAATTGTGTTAAAGAACACAAACATAGTGAAAGCAACTCCATTGAAGGTCCCCATGATAGATTGCCCTGCTATATGAGCTTGTTGATTTGTACCATTCACGCTCGTTGTGTTCTGGTATACAGCAGGTATTGAGCTATCTTGCCAGGTTCCACCTGGTGGAGTCAAGCTGGCCTGAAATGTAGCTGTAGCGACTAGTGAAGCCACCACCAGCAATGCGCTACGCGCTTCTGATGGTGAGTCTCTGTGCTTTTTGAAAGTAAAGTACTTGACAAGATTTTTGTGGCTTTGGGAACTCTCTTGGCATGTGGAAGTAGAAGTAGAAGTGGTTCTCTCGACATTAGTGGTACCAACGTCTCGCCATCTTTGAGCTCCAGCTTCGATGAGTTTCTCATAGATTTCTCTGTCGCCAGCTTCGCTCGGAAACATAACCAGCAAATCCAGTGCAGAGAGACCCATCTTGTTCATAGCATTCACCTCAAATGACCTTGACTCTTCTGGTATTGCCTCAACCAACACTTCAATCACCTATAAGATTAAAAAACAAAAAGAAAGAAATCAGATTTTGGTTCTACTCTTAAGACAATTATTCAACCGCAACATAATTTATTTTACCTGGCGATTTTTTCTCCATGTTGCAAGATGAAGAGCAGTGTTACCTTGTTCATCTTTCTTGTACAATACGTCAATTCGATTCTGCTCTGTGATCAAATCAACAATAGCCGTTACTGCTCCAGTCTCTTGGTGTAGAACAGCAAGGTGCAAAGCAGTTTGACCTTGAACAGTCTCATCTTCTACGCAATCAACACAGCTCAACACTATCTCTCTGATCACATCTATTTTCCCTCTCATCGTTGCTAGATGAAGTGGACTCTTTCCATCTTTACCTTTTAACCGGCAAAACTTCTTATCAATTCCCAAAATTGCCTTCACGGTCTCTACTTGACCGGCTGCTGCAGCCGCATGCAGAGGGCTAAAACCGTCTTTGTCCAAGTCAAAGACAAAGCCTGACCGCTGCCTGAGAATCTTCCCGCCGATGGCATACTCTTCACGCCTATGATTAAAGGAGTTATGGAGAGAATCCGGCACGATCTCCTTCGGTAAATGGGTCTCAAAAGTATCCATTTTGGTGATGATGCAGAAAGGAGAGAAGAGCTAGATTTTGAATATACAATGAAGGTGTGTGTACCCATCACGACAATCGCTTGAAATTATACTATTACAAAACTCCCTTTGACATTTGACTTCGTAGCATATGTTTGAATTCCTTAAATGGAACATCTGCTTACATTACAAGTGTCCGTTCCTTTTGTATTATAGTACAGATATCTAATGAATTGTATATGTTCTAAACCAGATATTCTGAATCGCTGACCACACCAAACGTACGACCAATAGACATAAATTAACTTTTGGATATGAGAGTCAAAAGACCAAGTCCGATCTTAGCCGAATTGACTTATCTCCCATCTGTTTCACATGATGAAACTTGCGAAACGTTTTTTTTGTTCAAGTAAGTTTGTTAGAACAAGGATATAACTTATCGAGATTAGAAAAAAGAATAAGAAGAGACGAAAAAGGAATAAATCAAGTGAAAACTTGTGTAGTTGTATTTGAATACTGTTTAGTAACAAGCAAGGGCAATGAATGGTATAGCGAAAAAAGGAGTATATTACTCTGGCTCGCTTGCCATCAATCTTCTCCATTCTGCAACTTCTCATTGAAATAAAGAAGAGACAGTCGTTGTTATTACGTGAAAGATAATAATAGACACTCTCCTAAAATCCTATAAATCACTACAATCTCTTAAGTTTTCTCTGTGGAGACTAACCCTTCTCTTCTGGAAAGTTCACATTTAACTTCCTGAAAGACAATCAAAATCATGATCTGTAAAGGTTTAACTTCCTCAAACACAACAATCAAAATCATGATCTGTAAAGGGGCCGTCTTTGGTTTGTTCAATATCATCGTGAGATGCTAATACAGTATCAGATAGCTTCTGCTTCTAAAGACCAGGAATCGCCTCCAAGTTATACTTTTCTTCAGCTTTGGGAGTTTCGCCTTCTCGGCTCTCCTGCGTTTTCGGTTTTTTTAATGCATCTAGAGTCTGGAGATACGTATACGACGAACTCTGAGGGTATTTGCTGCTAGGATTGCTTATTTGACTAGCAAGAAACCGACGGATGAGTCCCCTCAGAAATGGAGCCATTGTATCCGGTTCATATTCTAGGTAGTACATGATTCCTCCCATACATCCACAGAATAAAGCCACCTGATTTCAATGGTTTGAAATAAAACATCAGTTCCATTGTCAAAAGGGGAAGAAAGTTGGAAATAACAAGAGTGGTGTGTATTGTGTACCTCAGCGTTTTTAATATCTGGAAGAAGGTGGCGGTTAATAAGTATCTCCCACAGAGAATCTCCTGCTCGTGGAAGAACGTATAGGGCAAGCTCAGAGCGTCTAGGTTTTTTCTCCAGCATAACCGAAAGGGCGGCTACACCACCCGCAAACCAATAAACGAGCTTGTGGTCCTTGGTTGCAACTTTTCTATGTGCACATATGAAAGCCTGGATCAATTGGTAGCAATTGGTTAACAAATTTTTAGGCACATATATATTTGGAATGATTTCAGAAAACTAGCTGCGCAAAAGGATGGGACACAATCAAACGTCAAAACCACTACCTGAAAAATCCCAACAAAAGCAGACAAGAAGGAAGTCGATCTAACTGAATCCCTAATTGCAAGCCAAGATGTCCGGTACGGGGAAGCCACAAACTGAAAGTGTAGGATGAAATCAGAAAATACAGATAATGTCTGACTAAAGGATAAACCATAAGATCGAAATGACTGAAACGACAGAGTTTTAAGGAAAAAGCCTTACTTTTTGCAGGTGTAGAACGACATATGGGACAAATGTCAGGGAGAAGTATAATGGAAATGTTTTCTTGAATGTAGCTGACATTGCATTAGCATTTTGGCCCAGACACGAGTTAGTGTTTGGATGAATAGCTGAACAAGGAATGATGGAAGCAAACTTTTCCACCTTCACGTCACTAGCTGGGTTTTTACTAGAAATATAGTCTGATAAGGAGGCTACATCGATTGGACCACCTCTGCAGCACTCTCTTACAGCCTGATAGACAGGCCTTGCAACTGGACCAGTCTTCTGAATAAATTCTCTATATGATTTTGGCAGGGTTTCAGGACGCATTATAAAGGCATACATAACCTGCACCGACCTCATTGCAACAAAATTAGTTTGCTGATCATAATCACTACTAAATCAGATTAGAGAGAATATGTATAGTACACAAAATCAACATCTATACCATTTCCATTACTAGTATTCAGACAGGCTGAAAAAAAAAGAATCTCAATTACCTGAGAACATGCAAGAGAAAAAAGTAATGAATCTCCATGTCTCCAATGGCTTCCCCAAAGATGGAACTTGTTCTTTGACTTTGCGGAATTGTAAGCCGCCTATTAATAAGAAGAAAGATCAGACTCTCAAAAATACATCTGTGTGGTGATATAACTCGTACGACAGACAATACTATGACCGTTAGATTTACCTGGCCTAATCTAGCCAAGAGGTATAGAGCAAGCGTGCGCCGCTGGTTGGAATCGTCTAAAGCCAGAATAGACAAACCCGCAATTGAACCTGCTAAGACTCTGCTCCACCCTTAATCAAAGTCATAATAAGGTATATACTTTTCAAGCACTATGCACAAGCAAACAAGAGGAGCATATAAAAAAAACAGATACAACAATACAAACATGAAGACAATAGCGAACATAAAACAAAGAACAGACTTACGAATTGAGTGGCGTCTCTTTCTTTCTCCACTTCCTCAAACAGCATCTAAGGGCATGATATGAGCCCGTAAAGCCACCAAATAGTAGACCAATACGACATGCCTCTTCCCTCACTATCAAATCTTTCTCTGAGACAAGTTGCTGCAACCAACGTTCATGTATTAGTGAATCACATTTACCAACACTCAGAGTAGTTATTGAAGGGAGACCTATGCAAACAACTTCTTTCGACACATCCTAAACAAAAGTCAAACACCTCACAGGTGCATTTACACGTTTGTAGCCCAACTGGAAAATTCAATCTAGTCTCTGGAAAATAAGAACACAACATGGCAATGCTTGACAACAAGAAGCGATGATAGAGCATGCATCAAGATTTGAACACCTTAGCCTCTTGATAACAGCATTTTAACAATTTTGGAACGGCCTCATATTTCTAAATCGAAGTCAATGACCACCATTGAGCCTAATTTTGAAAGAATCGTAACAAATTGAACGATGAAGCAGACTCGTAAGACTCTAAATCTCCACTATTGATCAAACAGAAACCATAGAAACTGCCACCAAAAACAATCCCAATTCTCTCAATTCCCTCACCTTCAGATCAAGAAGCGAAGAATAAGACTGTCCCCTAGCAAGCTTAAAAGCGCGAAGAAGGATTCCGATCCCAACTCTAACACCATAAGAGAGAAGAAAGCTCTGACATAAATTCCCGATGGCATTGGCTACGCAGGAAACGTCAGAGTGATCACAAAGCTCCGCATGAGAACCACGCGCGGCGGAGCGCTGTCTACGCTGAAGCTCCGCCATGGCATCGCGTAGCCTCTCCTCCGCCTCACGAAGCCGGCGCTCAGCCTCCGAGCTGTCTTGAGATAAAGGAGAAACCGGTGGAGGCGAATACGAAGGATCCAAAACCGGCTTGGAGAACGAGGAAGGCATCGTCGAGTAACGGAAATTGAAATCGGAAAGCTTCAAAGCTCCTTGTAATCAGAGAAATGTTGGGAGCAGTGAGGAAGAAGAAGCGATTGGGATATGATGCTACGACACGTCATCATTTATTGTTTTTGATTTTTTTTTCTATTTTTCTTTATTTGGGAAAAATCCAAAATATATATATTTTTTTCCTTCTTACCATAATAAAGCTCAAACCGAAACCCGAATTTTTAATTTCGGTTTTCAACTCAAACCGAATTGAACCGAACCAAATTGTCTAATTTTTGGTTTATTGTAAGCTTTTAATTAAAAACTTGGTTAAACCCAAAACTGTACCAAGTTAAGATTGACAACGACCAGTACCACCGCTAAAGATTAAAATCGGAAAAAAAAAAATGAAACGGAAACAGCAAGAAGACGACGGCGTAGAGAAAGCCGTCTCTACTACTACAGTCGTCGCCACTAGCTCAAACACCATGAGTATTGACCAACTAATTTTGCAGTCATCTTCTAAACTATCACAGAAACAGGACTACATCTTCCATGGAGGTTAAAAAAAAACGAATCCTCGTCCAATCTTCGATATCCTCTTCAATCAATCAATTTGCTTGATTTCGTTTTTGTAGGGAGACGCCATGTGAGACCGTACTACTTCGAGTTCATTTCTCATGTAAGTGCTTTTTCATCATTCGTCTTTAGTCCTAGGTCTTTTGTTCATACTAGAGTAGTCACAGGGGGATTCGAAATTGATGTAGGTGAACAAACGATGGACAGGGAAAACAATTGTGGATTTGTTCGCCGACGAATTTAAAGGACGGCCTCGTGATTATTATGTAAGTAACCTAGCTCTCATTCTCCTCTAATCTCAATTGAATTTGTTTGATGCTATAAGTGTGGTGATGATATTACATTTGCAGGTTGGTGCAGTCAAAAGTGGTAGAATCAAAGTTGATGGAGAGATTGTACCAGTTTCATACATTGTGAAATCATCACAAAAGATTACTCACTTTCTCCACAGGTTTTAATTCTTTAAACTAAATTATGCTTTTGCTAATTGAAATCTGTTTTTGCATTGAATGTGAATCCAAATTCTAAATGTGTGAAAGGTTTTCAGGCATGAACCACCGGTGATGATTGATGATGTTGTTATCCTTCATCAAGAACCTGATGTTGTTACTGTCTGCAAACCAGCTTCTGTTCCTGTGAGTGTTTCACTGGATGTTTTTCAGTTCATTTGTTCGCTGGAGAATTTGAATTATGTTTTATTCAGAATGATTGGTATTTTTCAATTCATGTGGCCTTTGTGGCGTATGATTGATGTTTTGGTAACAGTCCTGGTGTTTTTGTTATTGTCTAGGTGCATCCATGTGGTCAATACCGTAAGAACACGGTTGTTGGAATCCTTGATGCTGAGCATGATTTAGGCACCCTCTTTCGTATCCAGCCACAGATATTTTGAAAAGGATACATAGATTTTTAATTTACTCTTTTTAAGATAATACTATATGAGCTATCCTTGCATCATTTCACAGCTATTCACAGATTAGACCGTTTGGTTTCTGGATTGCTCATCATAGCAAGAACTGCTGCAAAAGCTGATTTTTTTAGGCAACAGGTACTCGTAGAAGTTAGTGTCATTTTTCTTGGCTATACTATGATTGCTAAGATGCTATTGGCTCTGGTAAATCAAAATGTCACACTCAGTACTTATCTTGATTGTTTCAGATTGAGGGTGGACTAGTGAAGAAACGTTATATTGCAAAGGTTATTGGCGTGTTCCCAGAAGATGAGGTTTGGAATCTTTCTCATGTTAATTGATGATATTGAACTGTTTATAAATTACCAACTTCATGTACTCACTATGGTATTATTCAACATTAAAATTGATTTGAGGCGAGTCATAATAACCGAATCTCAAATCACCAGCTTATCTTGAGGGAGTTATATAATATGGATAACACTTGGGACTTTTTGTTTCGGAATTATATTGATGAGCTGAGTGACTTTGTGTCAGATGGTAGTCGACGCCAACATAAATTATAATGGCAGTGAAGGAAGAAGCACAGCAGAGGTAAAGCCACATTATGCCTATAGATTTAAAGCATATAATCTTCCATTCAACTCTTATAAGTAATGATATCGGATTGTGGATATGTTTTATGCAGGACGCCATTTCAAGTGGTGATGATAAGAAGGTGAAGGGGAAGCCTGCATGTACCAAGTTCACTAGAATCGCTACAAATGGGACACATAGCCTCGTTTCGTGTGAACCAGTGACAGGACGAACCCATCAAGTAAGCAAAGCAAGCGATTATACATAGTAGATGCGTATTTTTTCGGCCATCATACATAGAATGTGGTCTAAATTTATAAAGCTTCGGTCTCTAGATCTTAGTACCCATGGGAAAATAGATAAGAGAGAGTTTGGCCTTTTGGGGTTTTTCATTTTGGTTTTGACCTTTGTAGATTCGAGTGCATCTTCAATATACAGGGCATCCCATAGCGAATGACCCACTTTATCTCAATCAACACATAGATAATCTTGAGACCTATATTGCAAAAAGAATCGATGCGGGTGAGAGAAAGATGGTCTCTCCAGATGACTACGTGTATTCCAGTGAAGATTTCAGCATCGATCCAATGTGCACAAACTGCCCAAAGTTGATCCCACAAGGGTAAAAAAATAAATGCTAAAAGCCACCAGTGTGTTATTGTTTTCATCCAAATGGTCTCATATTTCTAACTTACGCAGATATGAGGAGCATGACGAGGCTCTCTGGCTGCATTGCGTTCAATACTCTGGAACTGGATGGGAATACGAATGTCCTTATCCATCTTGGGCATCCCTTTAGCTACATTTATTTGACACTGTAATTCTTGTTACCAACCCTTGTGGCCAGTATTGTATACATGTTCGACAAACATGCTGATTAGTGCTTACATGGAAGAGTATCAAGTTGATTCATTGGATTCAAAGATTCTCTCATTTATCGATTCAAAGGTTTTTTTGTCATTATCACTAAAAACCGTGTACAAAAAAAGAGGACCAAAAAAACTGGATTAGAGAGCCTAAGCTGTAGCAAAAATAGTTTACATATTAGATATGAAACGGAATATAACCATGCCGTTCCATATTAATTTGATTTTCACAAAGGCTTTTCAAAAACTCAGCGACGCAACTGGTCATTTCTGGAACGCAAGAATCTGTCTATCGAACCCTTTGCTTGCACCGGACAAGCTTGATGTAAGATCTTCTACTGTTCTGAAACCAATCTGTGCGAAAACCAAAACAAAAGTAATGGAACATAAGGCTCCAACCCCAAAATATGCCAACAACATCAGGTTACAACAAAAAGAAGTCAACCTATATCGTTACAGAAGTTGGTCGTGCTACATAACAATTCTGATCTACACTTTAACCAACTCTTATTCTAACTTTGAACCACACTTATACTACGCTTGATTGAATTTACAGATCAAGTAGAAGTATGGGCGAACTAAGGAATAGAATGGACTGGACAGAGTACCTTATCAAGAAGAATTTCTTGGAAACGGTCTGGTCGCAAAACAATCTTTCGGTAATTCATTGCAGTTGTCTGCAAACACACAAGGAAAACAAAGACTCAAACTATATATCTAGCTAACTTGTGCAATTAGAAAGAAACTTCCTTTTATACACACCTCTGAGACACGACGATTGTTTTCATAAGATTTCCAAGGCTGAGGTTCCATTATAAAGATGCCACCCTGAAAAGCAAACCCAACTGTCAGTTGCAGATACGAAAAGTAAATTATGGGCACCTGATTTAAGTATGATATAGTAACCGGTTGAAGAAGACGCCAAATTTTTGAAAATAATGTGATCAAGCCATCATCACCCCAATTCAAATGAATCCATTTTGTCACACTTAAACTGCATAAAAAAATAAAAATATCATCAATAAAGCTGATATTTTAGATTCCAGCATTAGAAAACCAAGACAGACAGGCTTAGAAACATAAGATTATTTAACTAAAACCTCCTGCAAGTCTTTTCTCAACTAAAGTTGGAATTTCATAAGCACTTTGAGGTGTGAGCATTACCAACTGGTGACTGTTCTTTTATTTCTAATCCTCCCAAAATACAGAGGACCAAACACACAAGTGAGAAAAGGAGCAAAAAAACAGAAAGGCATGTAGTAATTTACCATAGAATTGTATCATAACGATTCTCATCAAGATTTCGGGTTAGAACAAAATTCTCCTTCTGAAACGACACAATCTGAGACAGGTCTTTAGTTTCTGGGCTGTCTTCCTTCGTCTCACCATTAGAGAGAGAAGTAGATTGCTCCATTGAACCATGTGCTCCATGTGCACTCTTTGAACTAGGTTCCTTTTCACTTGACTTAGCAGAATTCTGCATTCTGACAAACTTCCTAAGATGCCAGTGAGCATCCTCAATGCGACCTTCAATCAAAGAAACTTTTGTTCAATGCACAAGTTTCAAAAAGATGTGTATCAGAAAAATAATAACAACAATTCTGTGTTGTCACTTGAGCTAGACTTAATATGAGAATATACTTGATTAAAACAGACAAAACATTCAGTTTCTATAAAAACCAAAACTTGGAAGATAATATGACAGCCAATAGTTCTTACTTGAATCAATATCAACTCCAAGAATGCTCCGGCAACCAAACTTTTTAGCTGAAGAAGCGGAAAAACAAATATCAGTTCAGAATTATACATTGTGTATGCTAACAGAGAGATTTCAGATACAATGAAAAGCCCATTCACACTTTACTAAACCATTCTCATAAGGACATGTAACTAATCTTCACAAAAGGCCACACCTTGAAACATTATATGCATTTAATATTTGAACTAGGAATTGAAAGATGTGGAACAGTTTATGAGTAGAACATACCAATATGGATAGTCATAATGCCGCTGTTGCAGCCAATGTCAAGACAGTCCTTGCCTTCAAACCATACTTTCTTCAATACTTTAAGCCGAGGATCCTCATCCGTGTCATTGCTAATCTAATACATTACGTTTTTATATCAAAAGAAACCCAAAATCAGATACTAACCAATATTAACATCAAAAGATGAGAAACAAGACTACGAAAATAACAAGTGGGGAGAGACTAACTCGGTAGCCATAGTAGTTCCTGTAGTTTCCAAAAGGGTAAACTTCTTGGCTCTTCTTCTTCTTGCTTTGATTACAGTTTCCTTGTTTCTGATTCTGCTTCTGCTGCTGGGTTGGGACTTTCTCGTTCCCTTGTTGTCCTTGTTGCTGCTTCTTCTGCTGGGTTGGGA
Organism: Camelina sativa; assembly: GCF_000633955.1. Lineage (NCBI taxonomy): Eukaryota > Viridiplantae > Streptophyta > Magnoliopsida > Brassicales > Brassicaceae > Camelina > Camelina sativa. The sequence goes on along the minus strand of NC_025702.1, from coordinate 11,258,591 downwards.
CTTTCTTCTCTTCATTAGCTACAACTTTCTCAACACTCTTCTCATTCTCATGGCTTCTCTTTCTCTTCTTCTTATCCTTCTTCTGATCGTTGTCCCGACCCATTCTCTCACACGACGTTGGTTTCATATGTGCGACAGAACAATCACGCGGAGCTAGGGTTTCTATGTTACCGCGATCAACCTCGATGAGATAGAATCGAAACAAAACGATTAGTCTAAACAGAGAGACTCGAGGAAGCTAGCGCTGGAGAGGTTTTTTTGGTAGAGAGGTCGAGAGCTTTAAGCGGCGGAGAGCGATGAAGAAGAAGAACCGTCTTTGAAAGTCCCAAAAAGGGTTTAACGAGTCTCTTTATTAAGTATTTATCTTCTTTTTGAAATTATATATATTTTCAAGCCTATTTATGTAAATATACGAAGTTTCTATTCAAGCCTTTTTTTTTCCACATTTTTAGTACATAGTTTGACTTTATTGTGATTCTCGGATTAGCATTTATGAGGGGAATGACCTTATTAACGTTTACGAGGAGATTGGCATGGCTTCTCGGAGTCCCTTTTATGAGGGGGAATGAATCACAATAAAGTCAGATTAAGTACTAAAAAGTGAGCCCCTCTCAGTCCATTTGAACGCGAAAAAATTATGATTTGTCTTTGTCGTAAAGGGGAAACAGTTACAGTTTTAGAAAACCTGATAAAACAAAATCGGTCACTAAGAATATATATTCTCCATTAGGTTGAGAAGAGAACAAATTTTAGTAACCAATTTTGTTTACCAAGAGTTCTAAAACTGTTTAACTGTTCCATCCACTACCATATTTGAAAATCAAATAAGCGTGAAAAGAGAAAAAAAAAAGTCACCGCAAAAAAAAAAAGTATTTGTTCGATTAGATGAGACAGACATCAGATTTGGGGTGTCGACGGTATCATCATGCACACCCAAAATTTTGATGCGGCCCTCAACATCGAAGACATACCTTCCTAACAGTAACTTGTTTCATGCTCTTCGTCTTTTCGAATATAGACCGCGATATTGATATATATTTATAACACGTAAACACATGCTTTGTGTGAGAGTACACATGCTTTTTGCGTGCGAGGCCTATATCTTTCCTTCTCTTTGGTCTAGACGAATATTGAGTTACCTGCTCGAGAATTTGGCAAGTTTAACCAACTACTTCTCAGTTGTTTCCCATAATATGGCAAAAATAATTTCATCAATATTCAAATCTGATCAAAACACACAAAACCTATTAAAAAAAAGGTTAAAGATCGCAGTAACTAAATGGAGGTCATTCTCAATGGAAAGCTTATGAGTTTTTTTTTTTTTATGCGATTCGTGTTGAAAAGGATAAAGAACAAGGAACTCAAAATGTTGCTCTTGTCATCAAATATTGTACAGAAATTCTAAAAATATGATTCCCCTCTCTCCTCTCTTCTGTTCATACAATTCTTCTTTCAACTCTTCTCTGTTAATGGAAACAACTGCAGCGCCACCGATGAACCAAGTTGAGAATCGAGTTGATGATGATAAGCACCTTCCTGAACCGAAAGGCAGCTGCTACTTTTAACACCAATTTGCCTTGATCAGTACGGTCTGTACCGCATGGCCCGTCTGAACCTGGGAACTCTCCTGCACAAAACCATGAGAACAACCATTGTCAATATTTATGAACATGATGATTCCTCTCACTAATATATATACACCGAATCAAACATATGAACTTCTCATCTCTCCTTTTTTTAATCACAATCTATGGTTTTATATACTAGTCAATACAACCCAAACACTGCTAGTTTTGTTAAAAAGAGAGCAAGGCAGAGAAGTTTCAGGAACGCACCCATAGGCATATGGAGGGTAGAATGGAGGTCCAGGCATAAATCCCCTCATGGGTCTAAAGGGACGCCTTCCTCGAAATTGCTTCATTCCAGGGACATTAGTTCTCTTTGCAGATACCTGAAAAATTGATTAAACTAAGTTTAGTAATGACATATATTTGGATATATAGACAATTGAAGCCATGTCAGTAAAACGAGTTTGCACCTTTATCTGACGACCATGCAGTTCTGACTCATTCAAAATAAGAGAATTCTGAACAGCTTCTACTTCCACGAATTCCACATAGGCAAAACCTTTAGGTTGACCAAACTTATCAGTCAGAATCGTAACCCTATTCACTGTCCCACAGGATTGAAAATGCTGCTGGACTTCCTCTGGAGTACATGCATAGTCCACCTAGTATACACAAAACCAAATACACAGGAAAGCCAAAGAATCAGCGGGTACTAACACTTCACAGATACTACCCAAAGCAACAAAGATGGGAAATAAGGTCTTATGAATTTAAAAGCTAAGCAGGATAGCAATTGCAAGAGACAACGAAATAAACAACAATCTGTGATACCGCAAATCACTACAAAGACAATCTTTCTTTGAAAAAGATACAAACATTAATAAAAAAAAACATGGGAAAATTAATGGTGGAAGAAGCCTCACATTGCCAACATATATTGATCGCGAATCCACTTCCTCCTTCTCAGCTGAACTAACACCTCCTGAAGGATCTTCATTGATATGCAACAATCAAAAGGGCATTAACACGATTAGCTAAGGGTGTTCTTTCCTAGTAAACTGGAATCGTTTCAATAGAATTCATCACTAAACACACAAAACTAATAATGGTTTCCATACTACAGTAAATTACTTGAGAGAATCGTTGATTCACCTAAAAAGATTCCAATAAAGCAATATCCTAATTAACAAGAGATGCTCTAACCCTAATCTATCAATTTAAGGTTTACGTGAAGCTGGGCATAAAAAAGATTCAAGAATCTACGAATGGGTTATATAAGCACAAACCTTGACCAGCTCCCATATCTTTCTCAGCTTTGGCTTGCATTTCACGCAAAGCTCCAGCTTCTTCCTCGATCTCCTTAATTCGTTTCTTCATATCCTCCAAGTCCTATCATAACAAAATCCAAAGCAAAACAACATACTAAGATACAGTGACAAACAAGGGAAGGGTCTATATATATATATCTAAATTAGATAAAAGATAGATCGAAGAAGAAGAATCAAAAATACCCTAGAGCTAGAGCCTGGTTCAAGCTCCTCATCTCCGGCGGCGGCTCCTTCATCTCCGCCGTGTTCTTCATACTCCTCCGTATCCATCTCTCCTTCTTCCTCCTCTGGGATCTCTCCTCCGTACACCTCGTGCTCTTGCTCATCGTGCAGCGGCATCTTCGTCTCTCTCTCTCTCTCTTACTTTATCTCTCTCACTCGGCGACTGTCGTAAAAAAGCGAAAGAGAGAAAACAGAAGTTTCGGAATTTTTAGGGCTTGAAATCGGGAAAGAAAGGGATTGGAAGGTTTATTCGTAATTAATTATACCCGAAAAGGTTAATTTTGGAAATTTAACAAAATCTTTAAAACAACTACATTCACCAAAGTAGACATGTACCCAAGAAATTCGTCGGTTGGATCTTGGACCTTCCAATGGGCTTAACGTGACGTCGCGACTGGGCCTCACTTATGATCTTATTAATGATGACGTGGCACATCACTTTAAATGAGTCCCACTGGTGGGGACGTGGCATCTCACCCATTTAACTCAGTGGTCTAAAAACGTTTACGCTCTTCTCTGAAACCAAAAGCTTCTTATCTTCTTCGGGGACAGAGCAAAACACAGCCTCCGATGGCCGCCACGTCATCATCACCGCCGTGTGTTAACGTCTCAATGTCGTCTCACCTCCTCCGTAAACCTTCTTGCACCATCCTTAGAGTGTTCGGTTTATCACAGCCTGGGAGCAGGAGTAACCGTAGAGTAGGACGGTTAACGGTGACCCGGTCTAACCTGGCGCAGGATTTTCTCGGTGATTTCGGAGCTCGTGACCCTTACCCTGAGGAGATAGCGAGCCAGTTCGGTGACAAAGTGTTGGGATGCCAAAGCACTGAGCACAAGATTTTGATACCTAACGCTTCTGTTTTGTCTCTCTCTCAGCTTGATTGTTCCCCTGTTTCTCCTTCACAGCCTCCTTTGTCCGCCGATGATGCCCGAACCCTCCTCCATAAGGTCTGTTTTACTAAACTTTACAAGTTCGTTGGTTGATCAAAGTGTTATTAAAATTCGATTTCTACTATAGTTGTCGATATAGTATTGGCTACTCCACTCATTGTTATCGTTGTGGAATCTGTTATCATTACAAAATTTACAATTATGCATATTTCAAACGGTTCTATTTCTATCTAGTTCGAGAAAGATATAATTTTAAAAAAATATATCATGAGAGCAATGAGAGGTGTGAATCAAGACAGATCATTGTTTATATAAGTGTCATGTGTTACTCTTCTCATTGTCATGGTTAAATGGAACCCATGAAGTTTCATTCATATGGTTGATGAAGTAGTAATGTTCATATTATTATGCTATTTCAATCTCTATGATTATTGTGTAAACGGTTCAGGTTTTGGGATGGAGTATAGTGGAGGATGAAGCAGGCAGTCGGAAAATAAGGTGCATGTGGAAAGTGAGGGATTTTGGGTGCGGTGTTGAACTCATTAACAGGATCCATAAGGTTGCTGAAGCTTCTGGTCATTACCCTTCTCTTCATTTGGAAAGTCCTACCCAAGTTCGAGCTGAACTATCCACCACATCTATTGGTATGTTAAACATACAAATATTATTACTTGTTCGATATTTGAGTTTTAGTACATGGTTTCTTTAAAATGGTTGGTTGTTGGATGAACAAACAATGCAGGAGGGTTGAGCCTGAATGATTTCATAATGGCGGCCAAGATAGATGATATCAAGACTTCTGATCTTTCCCCTCGGAAAAGAGCTTGGGCGTAACCTTCCTTATTTTAATTATTTTGTAACATTTTTTGTTTGATACTATGGATGTATTCTTCAATTCATCAATCACAAGAAGCCGCTCTACTTGTCGTATGAGATTCATTTCATAATAAGGATATTGAGGATTTAGGACAGATGAAATGCTTCAAATATTTTATAATTGACCAAGGATGACATTTTTATTACTATAAAATCATTGTGTCGTCTTCTTCATTTTCTAAAACATTATGTGGCTAACAGATTTAAGATTTAGGACAGATGAAATAGTTATCAGATTTTATAATTGACCAAGATATAAAAAGGATGACATTTTTATTATTATAAAATCATCCTGTCGTCTTCTTAATTTTCTAAAACATTTTGGAACTAACACAAATTTTGAAAATTATAATGTTTCACATAATTAACAAACTACTTGTTGCATCGATCCTAGGGTGCGGTGGTTGGAGGACCAGCACTTTTGACGCATAGTTGTTTTAGCATAGGTGGGAAAAACGGGTTGCAGTTAACTTCATGGTCTAGAAAAGCTTTACAACAAGCTGGACCTATACTGCCAAAGTTGTGGGTTATTACGGCTTGTCTGATCTCTGCAAAGCATCCTGGCCAATCCATAAACGACGACCAACATTTGGTTATGTCTGGCATTCTGGGCATACCGGGCATTCCGGGCATACCGGGACTCGGATAAAATAGATTTGGAAATGGAAATGGGAACGGGGGGAACTGCGGTAGCTGAGCATTAGCGGAGGCTGCAATGCATAAGATAACCACTAGGAGAGAAACACTCTTGATCGACATGATGATTGGGTTCTCTACTTTTATGCGACAAGAGAGATGGAAGACTTGATTATATGCAGTTTGGTTTTGTTTGATGAAATTATGTGGCTTTGTGGACAAATTTATATTAAAGTAATGGTCTAATGGAGTAGGGAATACTAGCTGGCATTGTGAAACGTATACAAGTTACTTTTTGTAATCACTTTTATCGTTTTAAAATTTGGAAGAAAATATAAAACAATCAAAACATTTGATCATGGAGTAACAAGGTACATTGAATCTGACGGATATATACACATATATGAACACTTTGAACTAACACATTAAAGAAAATATTATCTTCTTAACCAGTCTCTACTCTTTAGAAAAAAGACAGGTAAAAAAGATATTTTCCTAACCAAGTTTCATTTATGGATAGAAAAAACAGATAGAAATGATAGTTTTCTAATCGGTCTTGTTTATGAATGGAAAAAATAAATAAAATTCCTAACCAAGTTTTGTTTATGGATAGAAAAACAAATAATAAGATAGTTTTCTAATCAGTCTCGTTTATAAATAGAAAAGATAAATTTTTAAAAAATAATATATATTATTATTTTTGAAGTACATTTTGGGTTATATTCTTCAAATTTTGTTTATTTAATATGTCTTATTTACAAGTTACAACATTAACCCCTAACAATTTTTTTAAAATAACATTTTGTAGAAACTCAATTAATAGAACTATTTAAATCTACCTAATTTGATACGTTTATTGTCATAAATAGTTGGACAACATCTATCTATATTATTATTTTTGAAGTACATTTTGGTTTATGCCCTTCAAGTTTTGCTTATTTAATATGTCTTATTTACAACATTAACCCCTAACAAATTTTTTAAAATAACATTTCGTAGGAACTCAATTAATGAAACTATTTAAATCTACCTAATTTGATACGTTTATTGCCATAAATAGTTGGACAACATCTATACATTTTAATTTTTCCATAAACAACTCTACATATTAACTTTTTAATCCCATAAAAATCTTCAAACTTATTTTAATAGATCTTTAGAGAAAAATCTGTTAGTTTCCCTAAATTATCTCGGCTTAATTAATAGTTTCTATTTAATATTTTCTACATTTAATATTTTCTACATTTGTTGAAGGTGATAATATAGTTTCCCTAAATTATCTCGGCTAAATTAATTGTTATTCTCTTTTAAACACCATATATATATATATGCACTGCATAGTAACATGATCTGTTTACTTTTATAACAATGAATTTTAATTGATAAATTAAAAATGAAAATAATTAATTTCTATATATATTAAACACATAAAATAACTATTACTTCTCACATATCTCTATATGATTCTACCTAAAAAACACAATGAAGCGGTGTACCACGGTCAAAACTTAGATAACATAGTAACATTTATATTAAAAAACAAAAAAACTTAACCATTTTATTTAAAATCATATATGAACATTAAAATCGTCCCGTAAATTCAATAGATATTTATAGGTATATAATTTAAAAATTAATAAAACAACAGCAAAATAACAAACAAATATAATCTACGTATTTTAAATATTTAAAATTTTAAAAATATAGTCCCGCAATGTACCGCGGGTTAAATCCTAGTTAATATAATTAATTTGATTAACCAAAAACTCTCTCACGTCTGTTGTTAATCACGTCTAGACCCATCAATTTAGAAAGGTCAGATTAGGCCTGCATGAAAAAACCAGAACTGAAAACTCAAATAGGAACTAACTCAAAAACTGTGACCCAAATCCAAAATTTTAAATTTATTTTATTCGATTTTAAACTCATCTATACAAAAATCTAAAAATCCGAAACCAAATCCGAATCCAAAATATTCAAAATAATACAAATAATTTAAGATTCAAATATCTATTTTTTTAACTTGAAAACTCAAAATTTTACCCGAAAATCCGATTATTTATCTGAAAAAACTGGATATTCGGGTACAATTTCAGATTTTTTTTGTATCCGAAAAATTAAGGGAAGTGTATTCAACTTGACATTTTAAGTGATTTGTGTAAAATTTACAAATCTATGTTATTCAATCATGGATTTTAAAAAGTCCATTAAAATCCATTGTTATTGAACTGATGAGTTAAAAATCTACATTAAAATCCACTTGTTATTCAAAATTGTTTGTGGATTTGGATTTTAATTAATTTTAGTGATTCTTGAGAATTTGAAAAGATTTGTTTAGTTAAAAATACAGAAATCCAAATCTCATAGTTTTAGGTAGGATTTGAAATTTTTTTACCATCTTCCCTAAAATTTATCAAAATTCCAAATAACCTAAATCCCATAAAATCCTCCACAATCATGGTTTCAATAAATCCCTTAAGTGTTTAGCGGTTTTGAAAATCTATACCCAAATCAAAAGGCTTTTAAATTTTTAAATTTACCATATTCCTTTCAATTTTGTTCCATTTCAATTTTCTTTCTATAATTGTCTCTATTTCTTCAAAATCTTTTTTACGCTCTAATTTTACATCTGTTTCTCCTTCACATCCTCGGTTGTCCCGGATGATGCCCAAACGCTCCTCCATAAGGTCTGTTTACTAGTCTTTACAATTTCGTTGGTTAATCAATTATGTTGCTTAAATGTGATTTATGCAGAGGACTAACCACTAGTACATAGCTTAGTTATCTACATAAGTAAATATTGGCTATAGCTTAGTTATCTACATAAGTAAATATTGGCTAGTCCCGTCATTCTTACGGTTATGGAATCTTTTATCATTACAAATTTACAACTATGCATATTTGAAACGGATACATCTAATTCAAGAAACTATTTTCACAATAAATCATTGTTTATAAGCGTTATGTGTTGCTGTTCTCATTGCCAATGGGACAGATGAAAATGAAATGCTTAAAGATTTTATATTTGACCAAAATATAAAAAGGATGACATTTTTATTATTATAAAATCATTGCGCGTCTTCTTAATTTTCTAAAACATTTTGGGACTAACACAATTTTAAAAATAATAATGTTTCACATAACAACCCACTTGTTGCACCCTAGGGTGCGGTGGTTGGAGGTCCAGCACTTTTGACGCATTGTTGTTTTAGCATAGGTGGGAAAAACGGGTTCATGGGAAGATTCGGTGTGCAGTTAGCTTCAACATCTAGAAAATCTTTACAACAAACTGGACCTATGCTGTTAAATTTGCCGGTCATTATAGCTTGTCTGATCTCCGCAAAGCATCCTGGCATAAACATAACTATTTTCCAACATTTGGCCATGTCTTGCATCCTTGGCATACTAGAAGTTGCTTGGGACGGTTTCAAAATTCCTGGCATACTGAGATTTGGTGGAAATGGATTTAGAAACAGAAAGGGAACTTCGGAATTCCTGGCATACCGGGACTCGGTTGAAATGGATTTGGAAACGGAAAGGGGAACTTTGGAATTCTGGGCATACCGGGACTCGGCTGAAATGGATTTGAAAACGGAAAGGGGAATTTTGGAATTCCAAACATACCGGGACTCGGCTGAAATGGATTTGTAAACGGAAAAAGGAACGGAAAATGTGGTAATTGAGCATTAGCTGAGGCTGCGGTGCATAATATAACCAGTAGAAGAGAAAAGACACTTTTGATCGACATGATGGATTGCAACCAGAGAAATAGAAGAGTTGAAAAATCCAATATATTAGTTTGTAGTTTGGTTTTCGTTTTGATGAAGTTATGTAATTGGGAGGCTATGTGGTCAAATGTATATGAAAGTAATGGAGTATGAAATACTAGCTCGCACTGCCATATGTATACAAGTTAATTTTTGTAATCAATTTTATTGTTTTAAAATTTGGAAGAAAATAAAAACTGCTAAAATGTTTGATCATGGAGTAATAGGTGCATTGAGTCTCATGCATGTATATGAATCACTTTGACTAATACAGAAAAAATATATATATTTTCCTAACCAGACTGTTTGTCGATAGAAAAAAATGATGATTTTTTATACTCAAAATTCTACTCAAAATTCAGTATATTTTTCTTTTATATTTACATGGACCTAATCTAGTTTACATATATGCTTTCAACGCATATTTATGCTTTCAACATTTTATGCACATATATATGCTTTCAACGCATATAATTAAAATAAAAAACCATTTCTATGTTTCCAAACTATTCGCGTACCTGGTTATGGATTCCATTGCAACATAGATAGAGACTATTGAAAAAGTTAACTTTTAGTTTGTGTTTAGAGGACATAATAAAAAAAAAAAAAAAAAAATTGATAATAACATTTAAAAAAATGTACATTGAGATAAGAAGACTGACTTATCTCTAAGCAAGAGAGAAGGGGGTCGGTCTTGTTGTACTTGTTGTTGTTGTTGCATCTTCGAAAAATAATCAAATCAGAACGCTTCGAGGAAAGATGATGACAGTTGCAGTGACAGCCATTTCCTCTCCTCTTCTTCTTCATTCTCAAGGTCTCTCCTTTTTCCTATCTTTCTCTCTCTCTCTCTCTCTCTCTCTCTATGAACGAAACACTTGATGATTTTCTTATGGGTTTTTTGTGTTGGTGAATTACAACAGGGCCAAACCGGCAACTGTTGCAATGGAAAAGAAACGAAAAGGTTTGTTTTCGCAACTTCTCTAATAGATATCTCTTTGAAAGTTTGAATTAGCTCAATGAACTCTATTTTCTATTAGTGATAACTTGACTAAGGAACTCTGCATAGATAGTGTTCGATGAAATGCTTCAATGAAACTTCTCGATTCAATAACACACATTCTTTGCTTTTTTTTTCTTTTTTCTTTTTCTTCTTTGGATTGCACAGAGACGGTTACCGACAAAGGTGGCTGGTTCCGGTGTTATCACAGCGGGATTTGAGTTAAAGCCTCCTCCATATTCTCTTGTACGTTTTCTTGAATTTTGTTGTTGATATAATATAATTAGATTAGAAAAGACCCTGCTTTTAGGTGGTTGATATAATATAATTATACTAGGCTTTGTTCTTTCTGCTGCTATACATTACTTTTAGTTTGTATGACCGTATGCAAGAACAACAAATTGGACACTCTGTGAGTCGTGTACTTAATAATTATGAAAAATGATGAGCTTTCCTGCTTTGGAATCATATGGGAGATGTTTCTCACTCTCTGTGTCTTCGTGTTTTTGATATATGGGTAGGATGCTCTGGAACCGCATATGAGCCGGGAAACCTTGGATTATCACTGGGGAAAACATTACAGAACTTACATTGAGAACTTGAACAAACAAATTGTAGGCACAGATCTAGATGCGTTGTCCTTGGAAGAAGTTGTGCTTCTTTCATACAACAGAGGCAATATGCTTCCTGCCTTTAACAATGCTGCCCAGGTAGTATATGCAATATTGCTTTCCACCTGTTTTTTTTCTAAGGAAAAGAAGCTTTTTAAAGCTGCTCATCTAAAAAATTAGACTGGACCTCTAAGTTACACTGTAGTAGTATAAGTGACAGTATCGGTTTTGAAAATCTGCAGGTTATGTGGAAATATTCCTATAGATAGGTAGATACATTATAACGTAACAAGAATCACTTGGATACTACATTCATTGACATGACAAACTTTTGTTTCTTGTGAACTGTGGACTGTGGATTGGATAAGATTAGGACCACTGGTCATAGTGGCAAGTTTCTTAATGTGGGATGGATTGGTTTTTTCTGGATTGAATGTGAATTGAAGTTATATGAGGTGCTTGCAGGCTTGGAACCACGAGTTCTTCTGGGAGTCTATCCAACCTGGAGGTGGAGGAAAGCCAACTGGAGAGCTTCTCAGATTAATAGAGAGAGATTTCGGGTCTTTTGAAGAATTTTTGGAAAGGTTCAAGTCGGCTGCAGCCTCTAATTTTGGTTCGGGTTGGACATGGCTTGCATGTGAGTGTTTTTGACTTTGCCCCCCTTCCAAATATGCAAACCCCCAACTTACTTCCATACTTAAGCTTATGGGGACTCATTGATGTAGATAAGGCGAATAGACTTGAAGTTGCAAATGCCGTAAATCCGCTCCCAAAGGAGGAAGATAAGAAGCTTGTAATAGTTAAGACTCCCAACGCAGTAAACCCGCTTGTATGGGATTATTCTGTAAGTGTCTAAACTTCCAATACGAAGATCAAAGTTTTCTGTTGCTATTATGGATGTTTATATCCTCACACGTTTGGTCTGTCCTTTTGTGCAGCCACTTCTCACCATCGATACTTGGGAGGTATATATGCTAATGCTACTCATCCCTCTATATCTCATTTGACTTTGAAAGATTGATTTCTTGGTCGCTGACTTCCTTTTCTTTTTCCTTTCTTTTGTGTCAAACAGCACGCTTACTATCTGGATTTTGAGGTACTATCAAATTGCCAAATGATTTTCACTATATTTGAACGCAACGGTCTCATATTTGTTGTGTTCTACGCGCAGAACCGAAGAGCTGAATACATAAATACATTCATGGAAAAGCTCGTGTCATGGGAAACTGTAAACACAAGGCTAGAAGCTGCAATGGTTCGAGCAACCCAAAGAGAACAAGAAGGAACATATACAGAAGAAGAAGCGAATCCAGATGATGAAGAGCCGGAGGTCTATTTAGATAGTGATATTTTGATGTATCTGAGGTTGACTAAAAACCTGTGAAGCATATAACATTAGCATCTGAAATGTCAATTACAGAGAGCCAACATTTTTTGCATTCAGAGGCCTTAAAAATTAACTTTTAAATTTTGACTATTGTGGGGAAAAAATAAACTACCTTAAACAAAAACAAAAAGCATTTACATTCCTCCTATGTGTGGTCTAGTGATGAGTTACTACGAGGAGACCTGTGATTGGATAAACCCAAATATCTTTCTTGAGATGGTGAATGTCTGTAAATCCTTTGAAGACCATATGGTATTTGTTGCTCTTGTCCATGAATTGGAGGAGAGTACTGCCGTGGATGTCTCTGTCCATGAACCGGAGAGTACTGCCGAGGAACTCTCTGTCCGTTAGCCTGAGAGTATGAATTTGGAGGCAGATGTTCATATGCATATACACTTCTTCCTAAACCACCAGGTGGAACCATATATTCAGGGGATCTTCTGAGACTTGAGCGATGAGGAAAAGATGATGACGGGCCAAGGTAACTACTCACAAGAGCTGATATTTCATCTCTATCTTCGTCTCTTTGACTAGGAAAGGTTCGATCACGGTACAGAGGAGAATATGATGAAGAAGCTACTGGTGGCGTTTCCATGGGTGACAACCTCGGACGTTTCATCTGTTGGTTATACAATCTCTTGGTAAGTACCGCTTCCTCCATTAAACTGATGGATCTTGCTTTCTCTTCCATCTCTCTATTGAGGTGAAGAGTGTCATTCTCCAGCTTAACAATTTCCTCTTTGATTTGCCACTCTGGTATTTCTTTTGCGGGGTCTAATTTGTGAGTCTCCATAAACTGCATCACTGATGATAGTGTACCTAGCTGCTTTTCAGTCGCCTCTTTCTGTTGAGAAATTAGAGAGAACAATGGTATGATTCAGAAGAGAAAAAAGAGTTCATAAAGGTACATAATATGCGAGGAAGAATTCATACAAATGCCAATGGTGAGTGGGCTTTTCGTTTTGCCTTGTCAAATGACTCCTTGCTCATCCTTAAGGATGAAGTTAGAACTGTAGAAGCTGAAAACTTATCCTCCATCCCAAAGTTATACACCATCTCAAGAGCTTCAATATGCTTTCCACGCTTGATACTTGATTCAACTATACCTATGACCAATAGAATTTTGTGTCAAGACCAGTTATTTAACACTAGTAAGTTGGCAACTTGGCATTGCTTAAAGCGTAATTAGTATTGAACAGCAAAGTCATATGATTTTAACTTGCAATATTGAAAACCACAGCAACCACTACTTTCAAGGCAACAACATCTCGTTTGGTTCTGACAAACACCAAATTTGTATCAATGCTATGGTTGAGAGTTCCTAGTTCTTCCCAGGTTAGATTCTAGCTAAAATTTTGTTCTGCACTCTAAAATGCCACTCTCCTAGTTTATAGCATGGTACATACAATTCTACTCCAAGAAAACAAAGATTGAACTCGACACTATCGATCCTATCAACAAAAAGGAACCATCTTTGCAATGAAATTAATCGAGTGAAGACAAAACATGGTACCTGAAATCATAGGGGTAAGAAAAGGTGACCGTCTCAAAGCACCCGCAATCTCATTAAACCCACACGTCAGTATCAAATCCAACAGGTCCATACTCCTAAAGTTTGAAGGAACACCAAAACAAGCAATCAGTAAAAGCAGACCCCTTGCATCCATTAGCTCTGCCGCAGCTACTCCTCCTTCACCAATCAGTCTTTTCTTCCACGCAACAGCAGCCGCCTTCGCCTCATCTTTAACAGAAGTCTCAATCTTCATCTTTGCCTTCCCTTCACCAGGATCAGGCATTAGAAGAAAAGACTCCATAATGAGAAGCGAAACATGTCTCGCAGAGATCATAGGCGAATCCTTAGAAAAAGCTCTACGCCCTTGTAAGTAAAACTTGCCAATACATTCGAAGACAAACTTGGCTGGCTCCTTAGCCAACTTCAAAGCTACAGGAATCTCTTCCAGTAGCTTAGCTCGATCAGAGATATTCCCGTAGATGTATTTGCGCAGACCTTTGCTACACATTGACTCACACAAACGTTCCCCTTCCGATTTATCTGAAATCGCCGGTACAGGATCCTGAAACGATTGTCTCACAGTCAAGGTGGGTTCTACAGAAGCATTGTTCCGCGGTGGCGATAACGGCTGATGGAAATCGGAAGAAGCGGCGATGTCAACGCCGTTACTCTTGAGTTTTGAATCGATTGCGTTTTCAATTGACTCGATGTGCTTCTGCAAATCATCGAATTGGCGTTTGAAAGCGTCCACCGCAGCTGAAAACGCAGCCAAATCGTCGATTGATTTCAGAAACTGCGGCTGCTTAGATTGACCGATCGTAATTTGATCTGTTTCAACAACCGCCGGGAATTCTCCCCGCCGTCGTTCAGATTTCCGGGGAATCGCCGCCGTAGAGGGTTGCGCCTCCATTGTCGGTGGATAATTGGCGTAGGCAAGAGCAGGGATCATAGAACCGTTGTGGAAGGCCATGGGAATGTGGAGGAGGAAGAAGAAAGAAAGATTGCAAAATAAAATAAAATTTAAAGCCCTAATTTTGACACTCTAAATTAAATTCTATGAAAATTAGTTAAATTACCAAATTTTGTTTAACTGTATCGTTTTTTTTTATTAAGTAGGAAGTGTATGTATATTTTTCTCTTTTTTCTTTCTTCTTTCTAATGAATATATAGAACTATAATTATAAATTAAGATTATAGTTAAGTTTTTTTTTTTTTTTTTGACAGCTTTTTTGTTACTATACAGATTTTATGTGATAAAGAAAATAGAAATAATATTTTGATTAATTGATTTTTAACTAAATACTATGTCTTAAATGTTTTAATAATTCACAGATGTTGACAAAAAAAAAAACTGGTTTACTTATTGATTAGCATATTTTTAGAAATGTTTTTGATAAATAAGTGAACAAAATTATTGGTTCCTAGAAAATAGCATAATCAATAGAAATTCAGAAAAATAAGTGAAAATAGATTTTAAGCAAAAAAAACTCTCAAAATCTCATTAAATAAGATATTGGATTCTCTATAGAAATTTTCAAAATCTCTCAAAATATACATTTCATAAATTTTAAGGAAACCAGTCTTAAATTTTTAAATGGTCATAAAATAGATTCTGGAAAAACAAAAACCAAAAACAACTTTGAAACTAAAAACATTCAAGGCACTTTAGTTGGTTTATGCTCCGTTTTTATATGAACAGAATGTATTTTACATCATAATTAGAACATGTATTTTCTTATGCTAATTACTGTACTACTTAAGATTAACATAAACACAAGTAACTAAAGTCCTTTTTGCTAAAGTACTTCCGTAGAGTTAAGCAACCAACAACTCTTCCTTAATAAGATTGACCACCGTGAATTTTGGTGCCTATTTCAGTTTATTAATTAATTACTTATTGTTTTCAATTGCATACCAGATTTTAACCCACAGTATACAGCGGGACAATATTTTTACAATATAAAAAAAAAAAATTTAAAAATTGTATTTGTTTGTTAATTTTGCTTATTTTGTTTAGTGTTTAAGATTGTATAATTGTATTTTAATTATTAATTATAAAATTTGATCAGTTGTATACCGCAAACACCCGACAATTATTTAGTTTTATTTACACTAATGTTACGTTTTTACCGTATCAAATTTCTTATGGTTATAAAAACAGAAATTTTTACTGTTTTTTAGATTTAACCCGTAAAATAATTATTCTTACATTATTGTATTTTTAAATTTTTAGTGTTTATAAATTTAATCCGTAAGTTTAAAGTTATTTAGATTTAATCCGTGAAAGAATTATATCCATAAAAGTTATTTTGCAGTATACTGCATAGTAATTTATATTATAAATAATTTATTAGATTTAACCCGTGAAATAATTATTTTTGCATTTTTATCAGCATATTAATAACCATTAAAGTTTTAATTGTTCATATGAAACAATATAGTTATTATTGAATATTGGAGTTTTTAAAAGAAGAAAATATTGTATAGATATTTTTGGCATATGTTATTAAGTGTAATAAATTTCTTAATATATGTAAATTTTTTAAGGAAATTATAAACCAAATTTGTAGAGACATTTTAGGAATCTAATTGATTCTGTTTGTATGTGCAATTTTTTAAGGATTAACTTTGTAAATAAGTATAACTTAAAGGACACCAAATGTAACACCACGAGATAATTATTTAGTTTTATTTATTATAATTTGAGAAATCTAAGGAATCAACCCCTAAGTACCTCAAATCAAGTAATGTAGATGACTAAATCTATATTTTACAATCAAAATATGTAAAGCAAAAATTTCTATAGAAAGTCTATACAAACAAAATCTCTAAAGATAATTTTGGTGATTTTATGGGATTAAAATTTTAATGGGTAGAACTGTTTTTGGAAAAATCGGAATATATAGATATTGTTAAGATTTTATGGCAATAAATGTAACAAATGTTGGTTGATTTAAGAAAGTTTAGTATTTGAGTTTCTCTGCAATGTTATTTATGAAATTTTTTAGGGGTTAATGTTATAAATAAAAATTTAAATAAACAAAACTTAAAGGGCATAACACAAAATATACTTCTAAAATGTTAATATAGATTAAATATTTTCTATGTTTTCATTGTATAAACCCTCAAGAATTACCGAGTCATCGTTTCTAAACAAAACAAAATTATCTCTTAGTAATATTTGTTTTTAGTCTTTACCATTGTTCTATTATATTGAGCTGTAACCTATTTTTACGTTTTTCTCAGAATTTTCAAGTTTTTCAGTACTTCACTTATTTTTATTCATATAACTCTACTTTCAACAATTTTAAAATTATTTTATTAACATATCTATGAAATTGGAACTTAAAATATTTTATGCTAATTATATATCTATTGGAAAAGTGAAATTTTTGGAAGAACTACATTTAGAAGAAAATATTAGAAACAAAAGCAAAATATGTGCAAATCAAAGGCTAAACCATAGCAAACCATTTTTTCTGAAAAATGTAATAATAATTAGTTTAGAGATTATAAAATTTAAAATATAGCTATTATAAAAGAAATATATAATGAATCCAGTCAAAAATATTTATAGATTTGCCATTGATACCACTAGTGATTAGAAAACCGTATTGTTATTTATATTATTTCATCCATCAATAGAGATGGGTTCATGGCTCACATCTTTGTATACGGAAAACGGCTTGCCCAACGAAGAGCGGCGATCAGAGATAATTTTTGACAATTATTTTTTTGTTTGTCAGTTGCTAGAGTATTAAAATTTTCTATGTGTAATTTGTAGGCACTCAAAAGTAGCGTGAATCTTGTTGTATCTAAAGATGGTACCAGTAATTACAAAATCATAAACAATACGTCCACTCAAAGAAACAGTTCTATCGTGATTGCTACATCACATGCACGGTGGACTTTATTTGCGGTCAAGCTTCGACGGTATTCCAAAACTGTCAGACTGAGGCTCGAAAACCAATCCGAGGATAGAGCAATGTCATAACTGCTCAATCTCGTTACATTTCATAAATGTAACATAACGGCTAGTAAAGATCTTGCTCCGGTAAAAAAAACGGTGAAGTCGTTTCTTAGACGATCGTGGGACATATTATCAAGAGTGGTCTTTATGGAGTCATTCATATGGGAAAATAACTTTAATTAGCCGCCTATCTACTCTCTATTATGGAGAATATGAAAACAACGGCCCGAGAGCTGATACAAAGAAGCGAGTGACATGGAAGAAATTTAGAAAGATAACTGATCCGAAGGAAGCAGCTAACTTTACTATAGGAAGGCTTCCTAATGGAAATGTGTGGTTGAAACCAACCGGAGTACCTTATGAATTAGGCCTTTAGTAATTACATTGTCTTATGTGATGTTGTCGACAATGTATTAATTAACGTAAAACCTACTCTATATAGATAATGTTATTTATTATGAACAAAAAAATATTGGTCACTCTATATAGATAACGTAAAACCTACTCTATATAGATAACGTAAAACCTACTCTATATAGATAATATAGATAATGTATCATATGATTACTCTGATTTATAATAATATCGATATTTGTCTTATTTAGTGCTAAGACATAAAATTTATTATCTAAAGCGGAAATTTTGTGGAATGGTTTGTACTTTGCCGTGTCACCTATGTGCTCATTGCTCAAGAAGCTTTCCATGACCTGATTGTTGAACTATTTATATTCTGATGTCTTAAACTTAAAGGTTTATGCCAACCTGTCTCCCTTTGTACACAAGTTTCTTAGGTTGACCAACCAATTGTGGATTATGAACCAAATTTTACATCAACGAAATCTGCAAATTTTAGAAGTTATCTAATTTACCAAAAAAAGAGAAACATTGTATGCATTGACCATTTAAAACTTTGATATATTGTTCCTTCCAATTCAAATCATTTTTTAATGAAAAAATTTGAATACATACCTTAAACTTAATAGAAAATTTGGAATCTATGCTAAATTTTTTTAACTCTTTGAAATGTAACTTATGTATTGCACTAAAATGACTATTTTGTTCTCAATTACAAATTATTAAAAATAAATACAATTTAACTAAGTTAATTCATAAAAAACATTAATTTTAAAAACATTGTGTAAACTAAATATTTGGAATTTTGCTAAATTGTTTTTGAAAATGATGAATTGATTTATTATATATAATATTAATCAATAACTAAAAATATTTAATTCAGATAAAATAAATAAAATTTTCCCTTAATTAATAATTAATTAAACGTTAAAAAAATAATCACAAAATAATTAAATTAATTTATGTTAGAAAATTATTTTTAAAAGTCACTGTTTATAAATTAGATATTGAAAAAAATAGATAATGATGAAGTAGTTTATTATGGATAATATTAATCAATAACGAAAATTAAAATTCAGATAAACGAAATAAAAATGATCGTGGATCACTCAATTGTTACTCAATTGTGATTAAATATCTGGTATTATTTAGTAATTTAATTTTAAAAATTTAGTATATAACAACTAAAATACAATTAATTAGAATTATTCATTTACGATTTATGTTTAGTAAATACTTTTAGATAATATTAGTTTTAAATAAATATATAAATCACGAATAATTATTCAAAAATTTTTATTTAATAAAAAGTTTGAAAAATAATTATATATTTCAATTTATTTTGATAATTATCAAGTTTAATAAATTAATAAAAAAATTTGAGCTTTTAGAAAATAAATCAACGGTTCAAAAAATTGACAATGTAACAAATCAATTAATAAAAAAATAAATCGACTTTTTTAATATAAGTCAACAAAGAAAAAATATAAATCAACAGGAATAAAATATAAGTCTATAGTTCAAAAAAATCAGTCGTATTAATAAGTCAACTTAAAATGAAATAAGTCTATTAAGACCAAACAAATCCACGAGAAAAAAATATAAGTCAACAAAAAAATCAACATCATCAAAAGTCAACTATGTAAAAAAACAATCAAACAAAAAAAAAGTCGACAGTTTTAAAATAAATCGATGGAAAAATAAATAAGTCGACAAAAATTAAACTTAAGTCAACCATTAAAAATATCGACCTTATTAATAAATCAACATAGAATGTAATAAGTCAACAATAAATAAACAAATAAACTATAAGCAAATATAAATCGATGAACAAAAAAACATGTCAACCATTAAAGACATCGACTATGTTAAAAATCTACTAGCCATAACATAAGTCAACTGTTTATATATAAGTCAATGACAAAGATAATTAAGTCAATAGAAGTAAAAAACAAAACGATTGTTCAAAAAGTCGACATTGTAAATAAATTAACATTGATTAAAATAAGTCTAAAATATTGATATATATATATATATTATAAATTGTGGAAAATATATATATATATATATATATTATAAATTGTATAATCTTGAATTATTTATTTGAAAATAAATTTAAATCTAAATGATATCAACAAAAAATATTTAAATTCTTTTTTTATTCAAAATTATAAGATCAAACATTGATTCATGTAATCATTATTTAAAATATAATAAATATGTTTTCGTTATACTTTTTATTTATTAAGTAATTATTTCGAATTTCACCATTTTTAAAAGTAATTTATTTTTAAAGTTTAGTTAGGTTTTTCTTATTTTTATTTAATTGTTAAAATTGTTTAATAATACGGGTATTTCTTTCCATTTTCATTTCAAAATATGTAGTTTTCAAATACCTATAATATTAAGTGTAGTTTTCAAATTTTTTATAAGATTTGGTGTATTTATAAAAATCTCTTATGATACATAATAATATTATGATAATATGTTAGCATTTACAGCAAAAAGTAAACAAAATCCATTAGCATTTAAATTGAAAGATATGCTTTCACCCTATAAATAATCTCACAATTTGCCCCAAAAGTTAATAATATCACAAAAGTTCTCTAAGATTTGGAAAACTAAAAATGGTTAGATATGTTAAAGGCAACTTTTTCTTGGTTCCTATAGTGTTTTTACTTCTTTTTGTTGTCTCATCATATGCAAGATATAATACGAAAGTTACAAAAAGTCAAATCATCGACATCTGCACACAAAAGGATAGAGATATCATTGAATCAGTTTGCTTTGAAGTCTTGGATTCAATCCCTGGAATTGCAACACTGGATTACTTTGACCTCGCCAAATATTTGATTAATTATGATTCTCGAAAAATCTCATATATGATGAAGCAATTCCAATCACTCGAAAACAGCACAACCGATCGCAGTTTGTGCGAGATTTAGCATCCCCGACATACCGAACTAAACCAGAAAGACAATTTGGTTATTTAACTGGGAATCCGGTTAAAAACTCACTTCGGTCATTTAAGCCCAATTCGGATAGAGGAAGCCCAACCTCGAGGGTGAAGAATCGACTTCCACTTCGCCCGGCGGCCGATCCAAGAGATAAAGCAACTTTCCTTATTTCAGTTCGTCTCATAAGGAAAGTTAATATATTATGCGATCTATGAATATGTATAAAGAGGGAGAGACTTCTCCATTGTAAAGCATGCATTATTGAATACAATTATTCAGTTCTCTTCTTGTTCTTAGCAATAAAAACCCTAATTCTTCGAAATCAATTCTCTTTCTTCTAATTTCAAAGCTTAGATCGATTTTCTAGAGAGTTTACTTTACTGAATTTGTTTTCCCCCATAAACAAATTCATTGTGGAAATCCAGTTTCTACACAGTTCTAAGAGTTCATATAAGGTATGCTCAGAAACTTTAGACCTTGCTATTGGTTGTTTTGATACCACTCTCACATCTTTGGCGAACAAAGACTATCTTAGATTCTACGATAACGTCGGTTATACGGTGGACATGATGAATACATGTAGGCTATATGTAGTATTTGGGTTTAGGAGCCACTAAACTTAGCCTTTAACTCTCTCTGTTTGCAAGCATTTAGTAGTGTTAACCATGACTATTACTTTTATTAAGGTGGATAATACACTTTTTTACATTGCATTTAAAAAGAGCTCACAATAGAAATATTCAATATATTATGGTGAAATTTGAAAACATACCTTAAACTTAATAGGAAATTTGAAATTTATACTAAATTTTTGAAGTCTTTGAAATGTATCTTATTTATTGAATTAAATGACTATTTTACCTTCAATTACAAATTAATTAAAACTAAATACAATATTATTAAATTAATTAATTTGAAAAAAAAAAATTTTAAAAACATTGTGTAAACTAATATTTGAAATTTTGTTAAAAAAGAATTTAAAAAATAATGAATTAATTTATTATATATAACATTAATCCATAACTAAAAGATTAGATTAAGATAAAATAAATAAAATATGTCCTTAATTAATAATTAATTAAACGTTAAAAAAATAAACACAAAATAATTAAACTTATCATTGTTAGAAAATTATTTTTAAAAATTATTGTTTATATTTTAGATATTGAAAAATTTTAGATAATGACGAAATAGTTTATTATAAAAAATATTAATCAATAAAAAAAATTAAAATTCAGATAAAGAAATAAAAAAGTGGTTTTATAAAACATAAACAATACAAAAAACACACAGTTATATTTTCTTCTTCCCTCGAAAAAAAAATATTTTATTCTTTCCGTCGCCGGCTCTCACTTTGTGCCTTCTCCGTCATCGACTACGTTTTCCAGCGTGGTTAGTTTCATCTCATGGTTTTGTATTTAAAGCAAGTGATAAATCATGTGTGGGTTTTAATTGGGGTTCTGTTCTAATTCTGGGTTTGTGCCCTCTCCGTCATTGACTACGTTTTTCACGTTAGTTAGTTTCATCTCATGTCAATTTTATGTCTTTTCTCACTTTTATCATCTCTTAAAATATTTCCTCCTTTCAATTCTCTATTGCAAACTCCAAACGACACAGTTGATAGCCATTGAGCATATAGTTAATTTTCTAACTGAACACTGTATAATAAATAGGTGTGGAGAAAGTGATTGAATTGGGCTTAATTTGGAACACCATCTTATGAACTGCTCAGAACCTCCGTTCAAAGGCAACAAGCTCTTTCATCTCGACACAAAGGTGAATTTCAATATATATATATATATATATATATATATATATATAAATAGAATTTGTTCAGTTAGATATATCATTCTTTTGTTCAATCAAGCAGGTGATAAATCATGACAACTTCAAGAACAGTTGCACCAGGATCACTGCCTATGCGGTTGTTTACACGTGGGACAGAACCTGAATTCACAAGAAGCTTCACATACCATTCAGGATTGGACAACCTACCTGTATTGTCAAACCAAATCCCATCAAACGAGCTAAATGAAATCAGAAATGGTCCATTAGGCGTTCTTCTAAGATTCTACGATTGTAAATTCTTGTGGTCAGCTAGAATAGTGCATGAGCTTCTAGTGAATCAGCTTGTGACAAAGAAGAAGTATGAGTTTTGGACTCTTTGTGGTGGACAAGCAATGAGGTTTTCTTTGAAAGAGTTTAAGATAATTACTGGGCTCAATTGTGAACCTTATCCTCTAGAGAATATCGATGTTGAGGGTGACTCTCAGTTTTTTAGACGACTAGGGTTGATGGATGCTGAGAAACAAGAGGATATGGATGCTGAGAACCAAGAGGATATGGATGCTGAGAACCAAGAGGATGTGGATGCCGATGATGACCCTCAGTTTTGGAGACGACTTGGGTTGATGGAGAACAAAGGACTATCTTACAGTATGATTGAAGAAAAAATTAGGAATTGTAGGGATTGGGGTAGTAAAGACAGGATTAGACTGGTCTATTTATTTTTGGTTTTCCGGTTATTGCTAGCTCGTCATCCAGGGAAAAGAATAGCTTCAAAAGCAGTTTATTTAGTTCTTGATCGTGAAAAATTTGAAGCATATCCGTGGGGAAGAGTAGCCTTCCAACATCTAATTAAATCATTGTTTAAAGCTAAGCCAGATTTGAGCCAAAATTCATATGGTGTCAACGGCTTTGT
This sequence comes from Camelina sativa, assembly GCF_000633955.1. NCBI lineage: Eukaryota > Viridiplantae > Streptophyta > Magnoliopsida > Brassicales > Brassicaceae > Camelina > Camelina sativa. The sequence goes on along the minus strand of NC_025702.1, from coordinate 11,234,813 downwards.
CCAAGTATTGCAAGTGTGGGCATATGAAGCTATACCAGCGATTGGAAAGAAATGCGGAAACTTATCTAAAACTATGATGGAGTTTCCACCACTCCTGAGATGGAAGGGATCGAGAAAAAGATTTAGATATGATCTTCCCCAGAACAAGGAACTGGTATGTTTTATGTTCACATTTTAAGTCTAAATTTGGTTGCTTGTTTTATGTATAATGCTGGTTTTTAAGTGTTGTCTGATAAAGATTGCTTTGTAGTTTAGTCTTTAGTCTTTAAGGTAAAAATAATGTTGATTAAACTAACCATAGCTATAGGACGTTGAAAGTATTTGTTGTTGAAATACACTTTAACTATCATAGTATTTTACAGGTTTTCGTTAAAGGTGTCATGGATAATAGTACCGATGATATATGGGTTGATGAAGAACAAGATATCACGGTCAATAATATGTTCTTGCTAATCTCTGGAAGCTCGGGTAAAATCTTCGAGAAACAATTTTGGGAAGATAAAGGTCTATTAGAAGGACCTAAGAAAACAGCAGAAGAGGAAGATGGTGAATCACACAATAAAGAAGGTAGGCCTCTGAAAAAGAAACATTATGATGACACCTTGAAGACATTGTTTGTATATTCATTGGAGCAAATGGGAGAGCGTCTACATAAAGGTTTCTCTTCACTCGAAGTTGCTGTTAAAAAGATGGATTCAAGGATGGATAAACTTGAAGAGGGCATCAAAGAAATACAAGAAACAGGTAAGAATCTGATAACAAGGATGGATAAGTTTGAGGCTGCTATCGAAAGAGGAAAAGAACCAACCGCACTTGTCCATGAAGAATTTTTGAAAGACGATAGTTTTCTGAAAAACACCACGTTCCCTAGCAATGATCCTCTGAAAGACACCACATGCTCTAATAAACCAAGTGAAAAACATGCAAAGCCGGTATGTAAAAAAGTGATTACTATATTGATTTTTATATATACACGTACGACCAATACTTGTATTGATCGTGTCTTTGCAGTCTACTTATATGTATTTGTTTTGTTTTTTTGTTTTTTTTTTAATTTGCAGCTTTCGAAGTATGAATTAAAAGATATATCAATTGAAGATTTACCAACAGACGATGATTCTGTAAATTGCGCAGTGGAAAGTGTTAATCGTCAGGAAGAAGAAGCATCATCTGTTAAAGTTGTATCAGATACATCTTCAATAAGAGATCGAATTATGACGAGGCAACTAGACAAATTTACTACACAACTTCAAGCTATGATGAAAAAGGATAAGGAGATTAATAAGGACAAAAGGAGTAGAAAGCTTACTGCAGAGCTCAAATCCCCGTTTACATCTAATGATCCCCTTAAGAAGATCCTAACCGAAGATCGACCATGGACGGCTTATGATCCTTTCGAGCCAGTTGAAAAGGCATTGGTAACCGCCTTAGACAAATGGATGACTCGTAATGTGTAAGTTAATTTGTAGATTTATTAATTACTTTCTTGAACACATCCTTTTATGATGCTAGTAGAGTTTAGTATTTATAGTTGGCATCTTTTTTATCAGAACGGTTCCATGCGGAAGTTCACGCCAAGAAGTAGGAAAAAAGTTCTTCAAAGACCTATTGACTCCCAAGAAACATATTAGTAATATGGTAAGCTATAAAATAGATTTCCTTATTTGTATTGTTTAATACTGAGACTTAACCACGTTGTTGGTTTTGCAGCACATCGATGCAGCAATGACATTATTTCGGAGAAGATCTTTGATTAGTCCATGTCCGTATAGAGGTGGGAGAATGGCATTTATGGATACTGGATTCAGAGTAGCCATTGGCAATAACTTCAAAGAGTTCAAAAAAGACCCAAAGAATTATAAATGGCAATCAGGTGCTATCGATTACTATACAGGTCTGTTGCCTAGTGCAGGATGTACAAATAAGCAGCTTGGAAAAGACGTTGATAACATATATGTGGTGATACATATAAAAGCCAATCACTGGGCTGCATTGTCTATATGTATCCCGAAAAGGACTATCCATGTGTATGACAGCATTATTGGGTATGCAGATGATGAACAAATGGACGAGCATGTCCAGCCTTATGCGCAGATGATACCCTACATGCTGAAGGTGTTTGCACCAGAGAAAGAGAAACGTTTGAGTGTTGCTAAATACAAGATATCAAAACCGAATAAGATCCCGCAGAATGTTCAAACAGGTGACTGCGGAGTTTATGCGGTTAAGTATATCGAATGCTTGGCACTGCATTGTGAATTCAAGGGTCTTGATGATGCCCACATTAAGGCAATCCGTGCAAAGTTAGCTGCAGAAATATTGAACGAGTCGAAGAACGTTGGTTTCTATTAATTTTTTTTTTTCACTTTTTTTGGAATATTTTTTTCTTTTAACGTTTGGGTTAAGAATTCATAATTCCTTTTTTTAATCTTTGGTCTTCTGTATCTTCATTTTTTCTAGTACATTTGGTCTTTTTTTAATCTTTGCTCTCTTATGGTGATCTAAACAAAATAGTAATATATTCAGGTTGACCTTATCTCTCTCGTTTACACCTCATCTACTCACGCCACCTCTGTTCTACCCTTGCTCTGTTTTATTGTCATCAAAACGGAGCACCGTACCTTGTTCAGCTTCCGCTTCCCATTATCAAAAATAGTAATTATACAAACCGATCTCATAGCAAAGCAACATATAATGTACAAATAATCAGTTCCTAATTGCAATAAAGAAAACATAAATTAAGAGAAAATGATTCCATGCTTGAAAAAAAAAACAAAAGACAGTACACGTGTATGGTGAAATCAACTTATCAACTGAACGACAATAGAATTCAAACGAAAAAAATACTAAAAACTTAAAACAACATCAGATGTAAGTTACATCATTTATTCTCGCAGAACTTGATCATTTATCATAACAAACATGTCTTGCAATTATGACCTGAAACACCACAATTAGAGCATGCATGTTTCTTCCGAGGGCGTTTTGCTTGTGTAGCGTTCTCTAATGCAGATTTATATCTTCTCTTTTTACGTCTCCCAGATCTTTTCCTCATTTTAGGAGGACGACATGCTTGGACAGCGATTTCTGGCGGTATAAGCCATTCTTCTATAGGAGAAATACTCTCTGCATATGCGCCAAACAAACAAGTTTTCGTATAGTGACGACTTACAAGAGATTCCCATCTCAAAGATGTTTTCCTAGCAGCAGCAATGGCATGAACACATGGTATTTTGTGCACGTCAAACCTGCGACAAGTACATGTCTTATGCTCAAAGTCAACTACACAATCTCCAGTAGGTAGTTTTACCTGAAACCGGTATGTATTTATTGGATGCACTTTTAAGTGCTTCCCAATAACAGATCTTCGTTTCAGCATCTTGTCAACTCGAGGCGTGATATTTGCCTCATACAGTGCAGCAGCCAGTCGACGCTCATAAAACCACCTACTAAGCATATCCCCAACGTACTGAAGAAAATAAACAATTGGAAGCTCCCTTGCTTTTTTCAATGCACCATTGATAGATTCAGCAATGTTGCTAGTGGTAACGTTATACCGATTTCCTGAAAAGTGAGCACGAGACCATAAAGTGACACCAGCTTTCTCTAAATAATTAGCTAATCTTGGATTGTCATGACGAATCTGACGAAATGCATCTTCAAATTCTGGCAAACTATACGCGTTTGCAGCTTGTTTCACCAAACCCAAATTTTCACTCCCTCTAAACTTGGTGATGATGTTTTTCTTCAGGTGGTATGTGCATATTCCACGTCGAGCAGCTGGATATACCTTTGTAATGGCTTTTGCAATAGACTTGTGTCTGTCAGAAATTATAACCAAGTCGGGGCTATCGGGTATCACTTCTCTCAATCTATTGAAAAACCATTCCCAAGCAGCATTATCTTCAGAATCAACAATTCCAAATGCAATGGGAAAAATCTTATAGTTACCATCTTGCGCAGTTGCAACTAACAAAAGCCCCTCATACTTTCCTTTTAGAAAACTCCCATCCACCACAATTACTTTCCTCAGGAATTTAAATCCTTGTATACATGCACCGAATGAAATAAACAAATACTTGAACCTGTCATTGACGTCTTTCTCAAGATGCGCTATTGTTCCAGGGTTGTATTTCTTGATCAAATGAATATAAGCTGGGAGACGCTCATATCCACTTTCTGCTGTACCCCTTACTGATTCTTTCATATGTTCTAGTGATTTCCATGAGTTCCAATACTTCATCTCAAAACCATATTTGATGAGCATCATGCTACTAATATCAGCTGGTTTGCTGTTATGGCCATCTTCGCCTCGGTCATTCTCAAAAAGTTGGCTGATAAATCTTGCTGTCACTCTTCCAGGTTTTCTTGATTCCAAGGGACACGTATGTACCGATACGTATTTCCGTACTGTAAAACGTTCACAAGTGGAGTCTATTTTTGATGCTCTTACCATCCATTTGCATCTTTTATCACCATTACACTTAACCACAAGAAGAGATGGCTCTGACTTGTAAACTCGAAAGTGGAAGTCTTCTTCTAGTTTAAGCATATTCAGCCTCCATTGCAGCTCTCTCTTACTCTTAAATTCTTGACCCACATGAATGGTTAATTGACTTGATTCCATTTGCAATTTTGAAGTTTCTTCCTGCAGATCGTCGTGATCTTCATCAGAACCATTAGTGGTATCATACTCAAAACTATCACCGATACCACTAAACTTATCATCATCATCATCATCCTCATCCTCATCATCTACCTCATCATCTACCACATCTTCTCCTAACAACTCATTCTTCGAGCAAGACATAGCATCATCATCATTTTGAAGCATTTTTCTGCAACAACGTTAATTGCAAAACTCAAATTAGTGGCAGTCAAATAAATGTTTATTTAAAATCTCGAAGAATCAGACTTAACATTTTACCAAAACAAGAATCTTCGTAGAATCAATCTCGAATTGCAGTTTCCATTAAAATAGGGATTTTAGTTAACTGTTAAATAATATTTATTTATAAATTAATTTAAATACTAAATTCTATTTTTATTAAAATTTCTAGATCGTGGATCACGATCCAATAATCTGTTACTGTGATTAAAAATCTGGTATTATTTAGTAATTTAATTTTAAAAATTTATTATATAAAAATTAAAATAAAATTAATTAGGATTATTCTTTTTTCCATTTATGTTTAGTAAATGTTTTAGATAATTTTAGTTTTAAATAAATTTATAATTCACTAATAATTCTTCAAATTTTTTTCATTTTATAAAATTTTTTTGATAAATAATTATATTTTTTATTTGTTTTGAAAATTGTTAACTTTAATAAAATAATAAAAATTGTGAACTTTTAGAAAATAAATCAACAGTTCAAAAAAATCGACTATGTAACAAATCAATTAATAAAAAAATAAATCGACTTTTTAATATAAGTCAACCAAAAAAAAAAATACATAAATCAGCATGAATAAAATATAAGTCGACAGTTCAAAAAGTCAATCATATTAATAAGTCAACTTAAAATGAAATAAGTCTACTAAGACCAAACAAATCGACGGAAAAAAATATAAGTCAACAAATAAAACAAATAAGTCAACATCATCAAAAGTCAACTATGTAACAAAACAATCAAACAAAAAAAAAGTCGACAATTTTAAAATAAATCGATGGAAAAATAAATAAGTCAACAAAAATTAAACTTAAGTCAACCATTCAAAATATCGACCTTATTAATAAATCAATGTAGAATGTAATAAGTCAACAATAAATAAACAAATCAACAGAAAACAAATATAAATCGATGAACAAAAAAAATAAGTCCATTGTTAAAAAAAATCGACTATGTTATAAATCCACTAGCCATAACATAAGTCGACTGTTTAAATATAGGTCGATGATGAAGATAATTAAGTCAATAGAAGTAAAAAACAAAACGATTGTTCAAAAAGTCGACATTATAAATAAATCAACATTAATTAAAATAAGTCTAAAACATTGATATATATATATATATATATTATAAATTGTATAATCTTGAATTATTTATTTTTAAATAAATTTAAATCTAAATAATATCAACAAAAATATTTAAATTCTTATTTTTTATTCAAAATTATAAGATCAAAAACTGATTCATGTAATCATTATTTAAAATACAATAAATACGTTTTTGTTATATTTTTTATTTATTAAATAATTTATTTCGAATTTAACCATTTTTAAAAGTAATTTATTTTTAAAGTTTAATTATTTTTAAGTATAAATTAAGTTTTTATTATTTTTATTTAATTTTAAAAATTATTTAATAATAAAGGTATTTCTGTCCATTTTTATTTTAAAATGTGTAGTTTTCAAAGAATTATAATATTAAGTGTAGTTTTCAAATTTATTATAAAATTTGGTATATTTATAAAAATCTCCCATATATTATCTAGGAAAGAACCCAGCATGAACCAACAAACCCATCGGAGGATACCCAAAATATTTAATTTTGAATGTTCGTTCTTAAAACATTGGTTTGTTTTCAGTTTTTTATTCTTCATTGGGTTTTAAAAACTATTCTGATAAATGTTGTTACCAAATTTATGTAGTACAGATTATAGCAGCCCATCATGATTAACAAAAGGCCACAATAGATTTATTTTAGAATATTTTATAAACGTTTGTACATGGTTATATATACTCGGACTGAACAAGAGATACGTGGATCAATTTAATTTATCGCTGAAGCTTAATCTCCTTGTCTTTTATTTACAAGTGCTGTGCTCTGTTTTTGAGTTCCTTACTCCAAGCTTTCAGTTTTTATCTTTGCTCTAATAGCCTTTTTTGTTTCTCTAGTCTAACATTTGCATTTTCAACTTTCTTTGGTCTTATTAAAGATGGTGGTTCCTTCAACGTCATCTGATTTGATAGAGATGGTGGTTCCTTCGACGTCCTCTAATCTTGATTCCAAGGTAGTGAAAAAACACTTGTTATATTAATCTCACAATTAAAACATTAAGTATTCTTTTGTATACCAAAATTTATCGACATCCCTTAAAATTGAAACATGCTTTTATATTTGCTACGCCCACTATAAAAATGTATACGTTCATGGCAAAAATATGATATCAACCAAGATAACTTTTTGTTATAAAAATGGGTATTCTTAAAAAATTGATCTTTTAAAAAAATGGTATCAATCCGAGTATGTAACGTTTGTACTTGGTTCGATACACGGATTGAATAAAAGATGTGTTAATCAAATTAATTTATCGCTGAAGCTTAATCTTCTTGTCTTTATTTACAAGTGTTGTGCTCTGTTTTCTTAGTTCATGTTCCGCTTTTTCATGTTTATGAGCAATTTTAGTATTATAACTAATCATAGAAGACCGAAAAACAGAAAAAAAATTTGGTTTCTATTCAGTTTTTGTTTTCTCGGGTTTTTCAATAAAATTTACATATTGTTAAAAAAATTGCGCTAATTTTCAAAAGAACAAACCTATCATAATTTTTAAAAGAGCAAGCCTATCATAATTGGACAAAAGGCCAATATGGAGATATTTACAATATCTATAACCCAAAACCTCCACAAGTCTTAAAACTAGCAACAACGTAGAGATAATTTTTGACACGTGTTCTCTTGTTAGTCAATTGCTAGATTATTTAAAATTTCGACGTTGTTCGTTAATGTGTAGGCACTCAAGAGTAAAGCAAATTTTGTGGTATCTAAAATGGTACCGGTAACTACAGAACCATAAACGAAGCGGTGGCGGCGGCACCGGTTTTCAACAAAACAAGATTCGTCATATACGTGAAAAAGGGAATTTACGACGAGATCGTTAAAATTGGTAAACCGAAAACCAATTTAACCATCGTTGGAGACGGAAGAGACGCAACCATTCTAACCGGGAATTTGAGTGTCAAAGACGGAACAAAATTTTTTGATTCCGCAACATTAGGTAATATAATATCTCTTTATCTCTAATATATTATTGCTTTTTCTATATTTATTAATTTTACTAAATTAATCAATTCTTAACTTGAATAATAAGATCAAATTTTGGATATAGTATCATATGCACTAAATATAAATCTAGAAAAACAAGATGGTTAAATTTTTACTATGATTGGATTGCTAAAAGATTTGTATAATTTTTTAGCGTTTGACTATATTCATTGAGTTTAGTTTAGTATATTTTCTTGTTAAAGCATAATTATACGATGGATAAAATTTTATTGAATGTGTTTGTTTCTCTCAGTAGGAAGATATAGGACTATATGTTATGTTTGAAGTTTGATAATGGTAAACATAATGAAATATTAAAGTAAATAGATTATGAAAGTATCTTTATCGTTTAAATGCTCTTCAATAGTTAAGAATTTAAAAATGATGTTAATGAATTATGGATTAATGTTATTAAGCTATAATAGATAACTGAAGTGTATTGTATAGAAACCGAATAAAAAAAATGGATTAATTTATCATGAGTCAGTTTATCGTGTCTACTTATTATGAATTGGAAATAGATTTGATGACAGTATCTTTATCGTTTCAATGTTCTTCGATAGTTGTGATGTTAACGTCATTATTTGATTCTGTAAAAGTGATAATATTAGAGAATTATTGATTAATGTTATTAAGCTATAATAGATATATAAGTGAATCGTATAGACACCGAATAAAACCAAATGGATTTAAGGATTCTATTATTCACATGAACGCATTGAACATAATCTACTTATTATTGTATTTTTTAAAACTCTAACGTGATTTATATAATCGCAGCCGTCGATGGAGATGACTTCATGGCCCAAGATCTCTGCATACAGAACACCACCGGACCGGATAAGGGACCAGCAGTTGCACTTCGAGTTAGCGGGGATCAAGTAATCATCTACCGTTGCCATATTGAAGCGTATCAAGACACATTGTACGCCCACTCAAAGAAACAGTTCTACCGTGATTGCTACATCACGGGCACGGTAGACTTCATATGCGGTCAAGCTTCAGCGGTATTCCAAGGACAGAGCAATGTCATAACTGCTCAATCTCGTGACAGCCAAAGCTTGATGTCAAGTTTACATTTCAGAAATGTAACATAACGGCTAGTAAAGATCTTGCTCCGCTAAAAAGAACGGTGAAGTCATTTCTTGGACGACCGTGGAGTGTATTATCAAGAGTGGTCTTTATGGAGTCATTCATTGATGATCTTATCGATCCTGTGGGTTGGATCCCATGGCACAGTGACCTTAGCCGCCTATCTACTCTCTATTATGGAGAATATGAAAACAACGGCCCTGGAGCTGATGCAAAGAAACGAGTGACATGGAAGGGATTTAGAAAGATAACTGATCCCAAGGAAACAACTAACTTCACCGTAAAAAGGCTTCTTGATGGAGATGTGTGGTTGAAGCCAACGAGAGTACCTTATGAATTAGGTCTTTCGTAATTACATTGTCTTATGTGATGTTGTCGACAATGTATTAATTAACGTAAACCTTCTCTATATAAAGAATGTTATCTATTATGAACAAAAAATACGTGGTACCTATAGTATCATATGATTACTCTGATTTATAATAATATTGATATTTGTCTTATTTAGTGTTAAGAAATAGAATTTACTATCGAAAGTGGAAATTTTGTGGAATGTTTTGTACTTTGCCGTATCACCTATGCGCTCAAGAAGCTTTCTCTGACCTCATTTTTGAACTATTTATATTCTGATTAGAGGTGTCAAGCGGGCTCCATGTCCGCGGACCTAGCCCAAATAGTACCTCAATAGAGCGGGCATGGACACTAAATATTAAGCCCGTTAAAAAACAGGCTTTGCGGACCTAGCCCAACCGGATTACGGGTATTAGCGGGTTATATCCGCGGGTTGGCGGATCGGTCCACGGTCTTCAAATATTAAATAAAAATAAATATTTAATATAGATACATAATTATTTTTTTATAATTTTAAATATATATCTTTTAAAAGTATGTGGTAATACAAATAATTTAATGTAAAAAAATTAAAACATTTATAAAAAATTAATATAAACATTGATTTTACTTAAAATTGTTTTTTAAAATTACTATTTATTATTTTTACTTTATTTTAATATATTTTTTATTAATTTTTTTAATCTATTATATAGGCTCTCGGGCCAGCCGCTAACCCGCTGGGCTTAGCGGGACGGGCTTGGACATAATTTTTATGTCTGCGGGCTTAGCGGGCTAGTCCGTTGCTGTTCAAAAAATAGAATTTGCCCACTGCGGACGGCCCAGATGGATGCGGGCCAACCCGTTTGACACCTCTAATTCTGATGTCTTAAAGCTTAAAGGTTTATGCTAGCCTCTCTCCCTATGTACACAAGTTTCTTAGGTTGACCAAACCAATTGTGGATTCTGAACCAAATTTTAATGTGCAAATTTTAGAAGTTATCTAATTTACCAAAAAAAGAAAAACATTGTATGCACTGAAATTTAAAACTTTGATATATTGCTCCTTTCAATTCAAATCATTTTTTTATGTTACATAATATGTTAGCATTTACAGCAAAAAGTAAACAAAATCCATTAGCATTTAAATTGAAAGATATGCTTTCACCCTCTAAATAATCTCACAATTTTCCCCAAAAGTTAATAATATCACAAAAGTTCTCTAAGATTTGGAAAACTAAAAATGGTTACATAGATCCACCAGATCTGGCCATAGATTCGACGCTGTCCTCCAACGTCTTCACCGGAGCCTTCACCAGCAACCACCACCCGACGAATCTTCGCTTCATGCGCCACAATATCAACGGAACCACCACCATCGAGAGACACCCAAACAGATGGCGGAGAATAGCATCACAGAGGAGCGGGAGATAAGAGAAAAGAAACTACAAAGAGAAAAAAACAAAGACAAAGGGGTGAAGTCCTCTCCGGCGCCGGAAGGACAACCGGAGAAGCGAGCGAACGAAGCTTCAACTTTTTCTCTCTCTCGGACTTTCTCGCTTTTCCTTTCAAGAGATGATGCTCTTGGTAGTTAATTTTGAAATTAATTCAAGTTAGAGGTCTAATTTTGCAACCACCCCAATAAAGAAAGAGATCTATTTTGACTTCTAATATCAAAAAGAAAGTAAAGGTAATTTGCTACCTAAGAAAACGAATATCTTTGTGCTATTTTCCCCACTTTGTACTACAGGTTTGCGTACGGTTTTGAGTTTGAGACAGTAAAACCCATTGGTTCATCATGTAGTCGTTGATTAGTAAACATTAAACTTTATTTGGTTCATGTATATGAAATGATGAACCATATATTTCTCCGGAGAAAACACTTTAACAAAAAAAAAAAAAGAAGAAACATCTTAATTCTTAATCATGTTTACGTTTGATATTTTCCAAATAATCTATGAGTAGCGCAGCAGGAGGGGATTTATTGGGATGGCATTACACAAAGTTTGGTTCACATTCGGTTAAATCTGCATATTGGCTATCCACACACAGCACAGAACATTGTATTCACCCTCCTCCAAGTAATCCTGCAATTAAAACAGAAGTTTGGAAATGCAATCTCGCTCCAAAGATCAAACATTTCATTTGGAGATTATTATCCGGGGCTTTATCAACAGGAGCTACTATGAGATATAGGCATATCTCTCAGAATTCTCTGTGTCGCCGTTGCTGCTTAGAAATAGAAACAACAGCACATTTATTCTTTGACTGTGATTTCGCTCAAGCTGTTTGGAGGGGGTCAGGCATACCAAATAACAAACTCATGGATCCATCAATCTCTGTAACTGACAAGATACAAGAACTGATATCGATGATGAAGATCCAAAATATGAATGATATCACCAAACACATACCGTTCTGGACCTTATGGAGACTCTGGAAATGCAGAAATATCTTGTTATACCAACAACGATTATCCTGTGGAATATATGCATCCGACAAGCAAAGATAGATGCAAAGGAATGGCTTGATGCTATGATTACATCAAATAATTTTCACTCGATTCAGACAGTACCTAGTGCACAACCCGCAACAATGGAGAGATGGTCAAAACCTGATCAAGGCTGGATAAAATGCAGCTATGATGGGTCTTTCCAAAACACCACAACCAAAGCACAATCAGGGTGGATCTTCAGAGATGATAACGGTTTCTATGAAGGTTCAGGGCAAGCAAAGGGGTGTTGGATAATTCCTATTGCTTGAAGGAGTTATCTCTTAAGGAGTAGCTTAAAGAGATAATGATGAATACAAAATAAGAAGTCTAGATAAGTCCAAAGAAATTTAGATAAGGCTTTGTATTCAATATAGGATTAGGAGAAGCTAATCTCTATATAAGCAAGTGTCTATGGAGAGTTGTTCCATAAGAGACTTAAATGTTTTGGTTTAGTTTTGAGAGAGTTTATAAATCAATAAAGAAGAGAGAGTTCTTTTAAAAATCTTTGAGTACGTTTCGATTTTATTTGGTATCAAAGCGGTGATTAAAAGAAGTTAAGAAGAAGCTCACGTTGTCAAACATGGGGGACAACACCAACGTTCAAACACGAACAAAAGACATTGGTACCTCGTCGTTACAATGACCGATGTTATCCTCTACAAACTATACTGTTTGGGCAGTGAGGATGAAGCTTATGCTGGAGGTGTACGATACTTTGGACACCATTGATCCTGGGTCAATGGATAGAATGAAGAACGTCACGACAAAAACACTTCTGTTTCAGTCCATCCCTGAGAGACAGATCTTACAAATAGGAGAATTAACCACACCAAAAGAGATTTGGGAGGCCATTAAGTCACGGTACCAAGGAGAGGAACGCGTGAAAGAGGCTAGACCCAAACTTTGATGACGAAATTTGACAAGATCCAGATGAGCGATTCCGATTCGGTTGATGACTTTGTAGGAAAAATACAGGGAATAACATCAAGAGCATCATCCTTGGGAGAAGCCATAGAAGAATCGAAGATGGTTAAGAAGTTTCTAAAGGGGCTTCCAAGATCTAAATTTATTCAGGTCGTAGCTTCTCTCGAACAAGTCTTGGATCTAAAGACTATGGGATTCGAAGACATAGTTGGGAGAATTAAAACATATGAAGAACGTATAAGCGATGATGGTCAAAAGGAGGACCAGGGAAAACTCATGTGGACAAGTGATACACAGAGTTTTAAACCCTATTTTCCTACTGCAAGTGCACAGCAAAGAAGTAGTACTTAGGGGTCGAATCCCACGAAGACCAAGTTTTACTCTATGGTTCTATTGGTTCAATTTCAAGCTAAGACAATTCAAAGTTGGGTTTGTTTGGTAACAGTAACGCGATTAAAACGGTATAAAAAGGCAATAAGCAAAACACTAGATCAGGGGTAATTCTCGGGAATTTCAGAGATAGCAACTAAACAACTATTCAGGGCATAGATTAAGTACCAGTCTAGAACTCAAACATAAATATAAACTGATCCACTGTCGTGGTATCAATAACTCTATCTGATCGATTCTGTGCGGAAACGCGGAGCACATGCTCAGACATCCGGAGCACATGCTCGGCGGTCCATAAACCCTAAACTGTCGTTTGAGCCCAGAATCGCAGACAAGCATTAAAGAACAGGAATGATAAGTTCACAAATCACCTACACATCAACTTTCGCAGGTCTAGGATAATTTGCCCACTAATGTCTTTTCTAGCAACCTATTACACTTTTGATGAATAGATAAACCTAGAATCATAGATTGGGTGATCAAATCAACCTAAGCATTAAGTCTAACAATAGTGAAGACAATCGATTATATAAAGCCCTATTTGTATTCTGTTGCTAACCCATGAAACCCCTTTTGAAACCCCTAATCTAGCAAAGAAAACTACTCAGACATACAGAAATGAATCATAGCAAAAGATGAGAAATTCAATGACATAAAAATAAAAAGGGTTATGCTTCACAAGGTAGCCGCTCTTCTTCCTCTCACAAAAACGTCGCTCAAAAACCAAAAGAAAAGGTATATCCCTCTCTCCTAAAAACCCTAGGTTAAATAGCATACAAGTAGAGAAAAATAAGGAAAGATTACAAATTCAAATCTCCCTATAAAAAAAACGATCTCAACCCTCTTTCTCTCACAAAGGATCGCCTAAAATAAGGGGAATTAGGCAAGGAATCGGCGCCTAGATGCTTGCCACGTGTCGTCATGAAACCGTAGGGGTGGGAGCATGTGCTCGGAAATCGGGAGCATGTGCTCCTGGGTCTAAAATCAGCTTTTCTGCTCCAATTCAACTCCTTTCTGCTCCGATTGCTCCTGCTGTTCCAATCCTTGCTTTTAGCTTCCTAGCCTCTTATTATAACCTGAAAAGGACTCAAACAACTACAAAACTATCAAATAAACGGGGTCAAAGTGAGTCAAAACCGTAACATATCAACTCCCCCGGACTTAGATCTTTGTTTGTCCTCAAACAAACTCAAACCAAGCGCCAAGAGAGCCAAGGTGGGAACTCGCAAAAATCTCAGAAACCGTGAGTAGACCATGACCTGCAGACCACATGTGTTAGAACAAGCTATACCAAAAACTTCTCCAGCAAACATCTCCAAAACCAGAACCATAATTGGCAATCAAACCCAGAAAAAGATCACTTTCCAGACAAAGACTCTTTACATTCAATCAAAATTTGGCGTGAGCTTCTCATTAAGGGCATTAAGCTAGTGAAATCGAGGCTTGGTAGATAAAAGGCTGTTTTAATGGTGGAGCTATAGAGTGTTTAGGAGTTACCATTACTTCGAAAGAGATGCAGGATATCGCACAAAATGGTAAGGGAGAGTGGACTCATTGATGTCCACAACCTCTAAT